>NC_051160.1:130790949-130815949 GCF_013339745.2 Dermacentor silvarum
GATCACTAATGCATTCTCGGGTAGAATTAGTTGAATGGCTGCAACATAGGTACAGCGCACGCTTCAGCTCACTGAAACCAGTGAGCAGAGGTCACTGTTATCAAGTTATCATTCGGTGCAACACTTGTCTACTGTAGGTATCTGAAACTTCTTTAATGTGACAAATCTGTTCTGTGGAAGCCCGCAAAGAGGAGGAAGGTAAAATAGTCAACCACCCCACTTTAGCATAAAGCTAGAGAGGAAACCGATACAGGTTTCTCAAAAGAGAAACTCGTTTGGGTATCCTTTGCAGCTTTGCACTACAGTCAGGTGACTGACTATTTTTCCTTCATTCTTGGACGTTGTCGCCGCATCTATATAGAGAGAGAGTCTTTTGTAATCAAATTGTGTACATGACGGAATGCTGTTGTACACTCTCAAATGTAAGCGAGGATGAGCAAGTACTCTTCAGTGTGCCTTGATGCACGTAACAGTAATTAACAAACGGACTTGAACAGGAGTTTAAATTCAACGAGCATCAACATTGCACACCGCTATCATTGTGATTTCAGTATTACTTGTATTTCCGAGCAAAAGTTTGCCATAGAAAGATTCCGATTCTTGTTGACTCACAATTTTGGCATTGCTTCCTTTTCATTGTCGCCACAAGAATGCAGTATCATTTTCTCTTGCAGGCGAAGTTTCTCTCCAAGCTGGCCGAGGCACGCCGTCATCAGCTTGCCAGAGCGAAGTCGCGAGAAATTACAGCGCACATTGAGCCCTCTTCCTGAAACAAGTCATCTCCTATTTTAACTGGTTGGAAGTACTCAGCAGGATTCCTTGGCATGTCACCTTGGGAACTGTTCAAGAAGCAGACGAAAGTCCACATGGAGTGAGCAAGCAACAGTGTTGATGAAAACTATGTTCAGCAACTGAGTGACATGAACAAGGAGTGACCAAGATACCATAAGCTTATGTTTTCTATGTGACATTTTATAAATGAAATAGCAGTATTAAATGTTTTGCATGGTTCTTCATCGCCGTTTTCTTTTTTCTCAACTAGAGGGACTGCAGAAGGTCAAGAGTATCTCCAAAAGTGATCGCTCGAGTACATCGCCCCGGTATTCGTTTCTCATTTACTTTTTTGGGTGGTTTTTGTTTACGAGTCTTGCAGGCTGTTAACCTTAGACCCATTTATCCACACTGTGGCTGCAGTGCATCCATAACCCCAGAAAGCTTATGGTCATCCACTTTTGACAGTCAAGTTAGTCAAGGAAAAGAAGTATTTGTTTCATAATAATAGGCAGTTGTTCTTGATGCATTCAAATATAAGGAAAGTGCCCCGTGCGTCGAGCTTATGTATAAGGGACTTTCTGAAAGTAACTTTCATCATTTATTTTCACATGGAAACTTTATTGCCAAAAAAATGCACTATGGCATCATGACCTATACACCTTCCACTATTTTTCCACATAGCACCACCGACATTGAGACATTTGTCATAGCTTGCAATCAGTTCGAAGAAACTACTCTGGTAAAACTTGGCTCCTTGCGATGCAAGGAATTGTCGCACAGCCTGCTCCACCTCAGCATTGTTTTGGAAGTGACGTCCTGAGAGTGCGGCTTTCAATGCAGAGAACAGGTGAAAGTCTGTTGGGGCAAGATTGGGGCTGTAGGCTGGGTGAACCAATCTCTCCCATCCGAAGTGACGAATCTGATCTTCTGCGAGCCTTGCTGTGTGTGGTTTTGCATTGTCGTCCAAGAGCACAACACCTTCACTGAAGAGCCCTAGTCTCTTTCATTGAATGGCGGACCTGAGTTTGGTGAGGGTGTCGTAGTAGCGTGATGCATTGATGGTCCCTTCATGGAGGAAATCAAGGGGAATCACACCTTTCGCATCCCAGAACATTGTGGCCATAACCTATACTACGGAGGGTGACACTTAGAATTTTTACAGTGCATCTGTACATGGCTACCCCGGCAAATTCTCTGCGTCCGTGCCTGTACGCAGTCACGTCGACAAAGAAAAATTTTCGTCTCCAGAGCTAGTGTTAATTTGAGTTTCGGCGTAACAGAATTAAGTTTTCTCGTATCTTCAAATCACAATCCGATGCTATCATGTCTGCAGGTTGTGTGTGTGTCGTACTTTACAAATTTTGTGACGCACTTTACTTTGAGAAATTGAATTAGTTCAATAACGCACTTGCGCCAGGGTCTACTGGAATGAGGATATATGCTGCACTCCGGCACACCTGCGTGCTCGTGTGACAAACGTGTGCATACAATGTATCTGTCCTTGATGAGTGGGCGCTCTGTCCGTTGCATCGGTCATGCAAAGTGTGCTACGATTGTAATCAATATCAGGGCAAAACTGTTAAAAAGTTAGTGACATTCACTTTGTGAACATGGGTTATGCGCAAGCGTATGGACGCCGCGAGGAACCTGCACCGGGGCGTTGAAGCACCAACAGAAAGGGCACGAATAAGGTCGTAGACTCTACATTTATCTTGACGGTGTGACGCCTTGTGGTGTTGGCGCTTGTGTAATGTCGGCAACTACTTTGCTGTACATCCACTTTCACAGAGTGGAATGGAGGTGGAATTTTTTTCCTGACTAGTGAACTGGGATGCTTCCACGTCATTGAGGCGGCCTTGGTTTCTGGGGTAAAGTGGTGCACCCGTGTCTCATCGCCTGCGATGATTCTGAACAGGAACTCGTTTCCCTCTCGTGCGTACTCCATCTAGTGGTCGAGGCTGATACCCATTTTTGCATTCATGTGATCCTGGGTCAGGTTTCTCGGCATCTATCTTGCAGGCATTTTTCGGTAACCCAACACATCATGAAGCATGTGATGTGCCTGAGCATGACCAATACGCAGTGTGGATGCCACGTCTCACACTGTTATGCGCCTGTGCATTAACACCATGTCCTGTACTTTGTGAATGGGGAGGGATGCCCACTTTGACCTTCATCATCCTCCACACTCTGCCTTCCTTCACTGGACATGCAATGCAACACCAGCGACCAACCATTTGATGAGACATGACCTCTTTGCCATACACGATCTGTTGGCGTGTATGGATGACGGGACACACTAGTCCCACATGCCCATTCATACCAGATAACATCATGCACTTCCAGTGGCGACCATATTGTCTGCACACGTCTGTACGTTTATACTCGAATAACCTCGGGCACGTCGGTCTGCTGCTACTCTCTCTTCTTCGGCGCTCTGCCGGTGCAAGACTTGCTCTTCAAAGGTCCTGATCCCTACCTCACCTTACTGTAGTACCGTGACATGCCCAGTCCCAACGGCATTTCCCCAGCTCAAGCCTTGATGGGAAGGAAATTAAAAACTCGTCTCCTGAGACTACCGGAACAACTGGTCCCGTCATTGCCATGCCACATGAGTTTCATGGAAAATGCTCGTGAAACAAGGCACGGCAAGTGATGAACTAAAATTGACATCATGCTTCAAGCCAGCTGGCCCCTCTAAGTACAGTAGAACCGCGCTGATACGTTCCCGCTTAATACGATTTCCCGAATCTTACGTTCGCAATCGCGAAAAATAAACATAATCCCATAGAGGCATGTGTTAATACATTCCAGTGAATATGTTCCCGGAAAATATAATTATTCGGCAGCAACGTTCAGCATTGCGGGAAAATGCGGTCGTATGATACATTCTGCAGCGAAAAATTATCACTCAGGTGTGCAAAAAGGCCGCTCTCGTGCTTGTGAAGCGCTCAGTGGCAGACAGCCGCCGCGCGGCTTCTCTGCAGTGCTCAATCCCCCCCCCTCCGCGACTTCTCTGCATTGCTCGTTCGCCCGAAATGACGAAGCGCGGCAAGCGAATTCACCTTTGCGCTACCTCGCCACTCGCTTCAACGCGAACTACTAAGCGGCGAAAACAGGCGGCCGCGCGCGCGCGCTACGACTCGCCGAGATCATAGCGGAGGTGGTGGCGGACGAGGCGCCTGAAGACGGCGGCGAGAACGAAGGCTTGCGCCCACGGGCTACCTTCGCCGAAGACCTTGCTGGCTGGGAAGCCTTACAAAGCTTCTTTCGCACGAAAGACAACGAAAATGCGGACAGAGTCTGCCATGTGCGCAAAAGGAGTTGTTCCTGTCCAAGGGTGTGACGCACCAGCAGAAATACATGTACTATGTTTTTGCAAGAAATAAATGTTTTCTGCCTTTGCACCTCAATATGGGCTTGTCAGCTTCAATTTTTACTGGATTCGGATCGTACGTTTTCCCGGATCGTACATTTATTTATCGCGTATTTTTTGAAAACGTATGAACGAGGTTCTACTACTGGAGATATGTATGGGTCACTGACACGTGCTGCAGTGGTGAAGTACTCTCACAGGCTCAGCGTCCACGGTCCGACCTCGTTCAGACCCTGAGAGGTGTCCTTCAGCATAATCGTACTTGGTTCAGCACCTGGTACTTGATTCTTCGGAGCAACCCCAGCTCAACTGGCAGCTTCTCCCCCTGTCCGTTCCGAGATCATGCAGCCTGCAGCACCTCGAGAAGATCCAACGCAGCCAGAAGTAACGCCGTAGAAACGGTGACACAGACTTACAGCGGTCATATAGTGAGACCACCGTGACGGTTGGACTTGTAGGGACCTGCCCCATAAAATGTGAAAAGAAGGAGCTCGCCACCTGTATGCCTTGTAGCAGGTGGCCATAAGGTGGTGCTACAATCCACTGAAAGGACCATGTATGCAAGGGGCTTTGAGGAAGGGAATAAAGATTTTGCTTTTTTCGTTTCCGCTTGCCAGTAGTCCACCTCGTCGCTCGGCTCGTGTGCTGAACAGGGGGCATGCCTCCCCCCCACTGCTAGATATGCCTATGACAAGCATGGTGTCACGCACGCAAAGCCAAATATAAAAATATCACTCGATGACCACGAGCACTCGCTGTCACAAGGCTGGCGTGATGAGCCCTGACAGTGAGAAGCGAACGTTTCGTGCTGCCTCTATAGTTTCACCGCGAGGCCACCTTTCACAGCCAAAGAAGTGAAAGTCTTGAAAGTACTGGGAACCTTAATTGGACTCAATGAGGTTCCTAGTATGACAGACAAAGTAGCCTGAATCATCGCCTAGATCACGTCCTGAAAGACTACTGCAGACTCGTAGAGGTCAGGGAATTTACCAGATGGACCGAGTAGATCTTGTGTTTTAACAGCGGAGCTGTTTAAGCCGGGCGTAATGTGTTGCTGAATCCAAAAATGTGGGCCGATCCTGGCGGCATTGCAGGAAGGTTCCAAGCATAGTGGCACATACCCCTGTGAACAAGTGAAGCTGAGCCTGCCTAAGTCTAGCTAAGCATGGTTGGCACTACTTAAGCTTAGTCAGTCATCGATAACCAATCAATAGCTAATCCGGAAATTCCGGGAAATGCTGAGGATGACTTGGTAGTGCTTAGCCTCGCCCAAATGAGTGGCCAATACCTTGCGATAGCCAATCAATAGTAATAATCAACGATCGATCAATAATCAATAAAATCGGGCAGATCCTGGGGTTGACTTGGTAATGCTTAGCCTAGCCCAAAAGCCAGGACTAGCTGGGTGCCAATAAACTCCGCCGTCTCTTTAGCATTGCGCCTCCAGTGCAAGCTACACTAATTTCTTTTATGTACACTCGTGAGCAAAAGTATACGGACCGCAGGGTCGCCGAAAAAAGAATTTAGGGCACTAAAAATTGTAATGCCAAGTTTGGACTACAGTCTTTAATTTCAAGTTGCATTCACTATGACAGAGGAGAAAATTAGTTTAATCGAGCAATGCCTGGTTTGTATACTTTTGCTCATGGGTGTACATCCCGGTGATGAGTACCCTGAAGAACCAATGGGACCGAGATTCCGCGTCTAGCTGGTGGCGAGGCCAGACCCCCATTATCATGGCGTGAAGCGGCTTTCTGTAGACTCAAGTGACCTTGGTCGGGACTTCAGGCACTGTATTCCCTGCTTTCAAAAGTGGAGGGGCAAATGGCCTACTTTGCCCCCCTAGCAGTGGCGCACCGACGGGGGGGGGCGGGCGGGGGAGGGGGGCGGAGGTTTCGAGCGTTGTAACCCCCCCCCCCCTGCGTCCAGCCCCACCAGTCCAACGTGTACCTTCAGTGGCCTGTTCACATGGTCATTGCAATTCAATAGGTGGCTTGAGGTCGAATTTTCTGGATTCACAAAAATACTCTATCACTGTCTTGTATTTATTCATTCACTCTTAATTGCTCTGAAAATGCTGAAGAAATACGCATCGTCATTATCCTTCGTGTCATTATTAGTAAAATTATAAGGCATCTATCTTATCTGTTGGATTCCTTTGGCTAAATCAAGGAAATTGCAAATTATGCAATCTGCTTGCTGCCACCCCCCCCCCTGGCAGAGAGAGACCCTGGGTGCGCTACTGCCCCCTAGTTCTGAGAGCGGTGGGAAAGTGCCCCCCCCCCACTCCCTCCACAGTATATACGCTTAAGCCGACCCCGTCGTCACACGAGCTGCTTGCTATGGAGAGCCCATCCTAACTATAATTAAACGCTCGGCAGTTTTCAGAACAGCGGCATGTCAGGAGACAATTAACACTTTCAAATCTCTCAGAGCTACTAGCCATTAATTTGCCGCGAACTACGGACGCCGTAATTTTGACTAAGGGCCCATTCACACTTGCGACTAGACGACGTTACAACGACGTCCCGCGACCGATTGCGACTGGCGACCAGACAGCTACTCAAGGCGAACGATGTTCACACTCACAAATGCGACCGACGAGTCGCTAAACCGAAATGTCTCGCGATATATCGTTCACGTCTGCTTGAAATGTCATCGCCGCGTAAAATAAGCGTCAACGTATACGGACGTCCTGTTCCTAAGCATCTGATTGGTTCAAGTGTTCTGCGAGTGTGGTCGCGCGACTGAAAAATCGAGCAGTGAGCGACTGGCCCGAAACTGTCGCATTTCGAAAAAGCGACCATTTGCGACTACTTGCGACTGGTCGCTTTGCGACTAACATGGTCGCGCGACCTCGCCTAGTCGCAAGTGTGAATGGCCCTAAGGCTCCGCACACAGAGCAGCGCTGCTTCGGACTGTCTGCCTCATCGATTCCCGTGTGTGATCAAATAATGATATGCATCGCCTGATAAGGACTACAATACCATGATCGCAAGTTCCCTCCAAACATCTCTTCAAGCAAGTTTGACAGCAGCTAGGTCACCGAAAGTAAGCGAAGATACTATCGAAGTTCTAGCGCAAAGGTACGTTCTTGAATTCTTAAAATAGAATAAATTAATATTGTAGGAAATCAAGCCTCCCTTCCATAGGAAAAGGGTTTATTATGATAAACCGTGAAACGACTCCGTGGTTAGCTGCTGTTGCGCGTGGTCCCAAGCACGAGCTTCGTCCTCTTCTTTGTCGCGCTTGTTCCAACAAACTGCCCCGCGCGCAGAAGTTCACAAAAAGTTTGATTCCAGCGGGTACAGGTGTTGAACGACCCGCTTAACGGTAGATCCGCCCGGTAGTCTCAAGGTACAGGTTCTTGTCCTCCCATCCCTTCCTTTATGGAGCTCCTCTATTCGAACAATGCTCCATAGTTGCCGGGGCTTGTTGGGCTCTTGTAGAAGGACGAGGTCACCTTCCTTAATTCTGTCGAACGGTGTCGTTGACTTGGAGCTTGACATTGTTCTTAACTCCGAGAGGTATTCTTTGGACCAACGTTCCCAGTAAGTTCTTCGAGTTTTTTTCTCGTTGTTCCCACATAGGTAGTATATGGCGACGATCGGCTGTGATCTCGCCGCGTGTTAGGTCGGGAAGTGCAGATATTCGCTTTCCAATGAGAAAGTGAGCCGGGGAGAGGTGTTCCAGATCACGATAGTCGCTATAAACGTATGTGATTAGCCGGGAATTGATTACAGCTTCTACTTCAGTTAAAGTTGTTTGTAGCTGTTTCTCCGTAAGATGTCCCTTGCCGATGCACTTCTTCAACGTCAGCTTGACCGACCTGATAAGTCTCTCGTAAAAACCGCCCCACCACGGTGCATGATCGGCGATAAATTTCCATTTTATGTGATGGTTCGCGATGAAGTTACAAACTTCTTCGTTTCTCAATGACTGCCACAATCCCGAAAGCTCTCTCTTGCTCTTCTTGAATGCTAAGGCGTTGACGGTATATTTAACAGAAGGAAGTCCCCGCCGCGACACAAAGCGTCGGAAAGCGTTGAGAAAGCTTGTGGCGGTCATGTCTTCTACTAGTTGGAGGTGAACAGCTCTAATCACGGCACACGTGAACAGGCAAATATACACTTTGGCGTAGTCATTTGGATGTTTAACGTAGAGGCGACCAGCGAAATCTAGTCCTGTTACTTGAAAAGGTTCCGAAGCGGTTACTCTTTCAGGTGGTAACGGTGCAGTCACTTCGGAGAAGGCTTTGAGGTTGTAGCGTTGGCACACGATGCATCCTCTGATGACCTTCTTGACTAGCTGCCGTCCTCGTAATATCCGAAATCTTTCGCTTATTTGTACAAGTGTATCCCGAACTCCTGCATGAAGAAGTTGCCGATGGTGCTGCATGACGAGGAGCTCGCAGTAATAGTGGTCCTTTGGTAAGACGATTGGATGTTTTTCATCGTATGATTTCTTACTGTATTGTAGGCGTCCTGCGACTCGAAGAACTCCCTTGTCGAGGAAGCATGTCACGTCCCGCAGTATAGAATCTTTTATATGTTGAGCTCCTTTGGAGACGCGGTCAATTTCAGGAGAAAAGGCTGAGCTTTGAACCTTCTTTATCCAGTATAGTTCGCCGGTTTGTACTTCTTCTGCATTCAGGGCTCCCCGGGACACACTTTTCCGCTTCAACTTCGAGGTAAATCGCAGTATCCAAGCTGTAACACGGTGTAGTCGAGTAAGAGAGCTGTAGTTGTGAATGTCTATAATTGGTGGTTCGTCTTGCATGGCGACTTGCAAGCATGGTACCCGATGAGTACGCTCCTCCGTGACACTCGGTGGAAGATCGGTGGAGTTCGGTCTACGGTGTGGTGGCCAATTATTCTCTTTACAAGTAAGCCAATGGGGTCCTGTCCACCAGGCTGAGTTTGTTGTCAATTCACGGGCCGAACTCCTCTTGTCAAAAAATCAGCAGGATTTTTCTTTTCAGGGCATTGTCTCCACAATGTGATGTCTGTTTTACTCTGAATCTCCGTTACCCTATGGCGAATGAAGTCTTTCCATCTCTTAGGATCGCCGGTAATCCAGTACAGTGCTATCATGAGTCAGTCCAAAACTGCACTGATGTAATGTCCTCGGATAGCTCTTGACGCACGTACTCGTACATTCGTGCTGAGACGAGACAGGCTAGTAGTTCAAGTCTGGCAAGGCTTGTCTCTTTCATTGGGGCCACCCTGGACTTGCACAAGCCTATCGTTGAGCTTTTGTCGTTCGTACTGCCTGCTGTGCAAATGTAGCAAGCGGCACCATAGGCTGATTTACTGGCGTCAGCGAAAAAATGGAGTGCGTATTTGTCGCCAAGCCCATGTACGCCCTGTCGGTAGTACCGAGGAATTTCAATGTCACAGAGCTGTGGAAGTTCATTGCACCAACTCTTCCATTCGTGTAGAGCGTCCAGTGGCAAAGGTTCTTCCCAGTCAACGCCTTTTCTCCAAAGGTTTTGAAAACATATCTTCATCCTTATTGTAAAAGGAGTCAGCATACCGAGAGGGTCGTATAGGCGAGAGGTCGTTTGTAGCATGAACCGCTTGGTATCAGTTCTTTGTTGAACAAACTCTATAGCGTTTCCCGGACTAAACGACAGTACGTCGGTGTCAGGATGCCATACCAATCCCAGGACTTTCAGTACTCCTGTCAGTTGTACGAGAGGTAACTCCGGAGGTTGCGTCGATTGTGTGCCCAGAACGCGTGGGTCGTTCGAAGCCCACTTGTGTAGCTTCATAAAGGCACTTGCGAATATCTCGGTGGCTTCTGACCGCAGTTTGGACGCCTCTTCAACGGAGTCCGCTCCTGTTAAAATGTCGTCAACGTATATGCAACCCCACAGCCTTTTTGCAGTTTCGGGGTAAGCAAACGACGCTTGATCCAGATGATGACGGATGGTCGCCGCCAAAAGAAAGGGACTACACGTCGTGCCGAATGGTACTCTGGTCATACGCCAGATGCCAACGTTAGACAACGGTTGATCTGGCTTGGGTGCTTTCTCCAACCACAGGTAGCGCAAAGCGTCTCGGTCTGTGCTGGTGATGCTTATTTGCAGAAACGCTTTTTCGATGTCTGCTACTAAAGCAATGCGATGCTTTCTAAAGCGAAGTAGCAGTCCTATGAGATCGGCATTGAGGTTTGGTTCGGAGTACAGGCTGTCGTTGAGCGAGAGCTCTCCTTTTTCATGTGAAGAAGCATCGCAGACCACCCTTACTCTTGTAGTACGGTCCTCGCGGATTACTGCATCGTGTGGCATATAATACACTGGGTTTTCTGTATTATCGTCAGTGACCTTCTCGGCTACACCATCGTTGGCGTATTTACGTATGGCAGCATCATATTCTTGCAGAAGCTGAGGGCATCGGCGTAGCTTTCTGAGAAGTTGATTTAAACGCGTCTGTGCGTTTTCTTGATTGTTGTGGTTGAGAATTGTCGGTTTCCATGGAAGTGAAACTACGTAGCGACGATTCTCCATCTTGACTGTGCTTTTGAAGAAGTCCAAAACTGGGTCTGCGTCCTGTGTCCTGTTATGTCCCTCGGGTTTAATCCCCATAATTTTTAGGTCCCAGTAATTGTCTGTGGTGATCATAAATTCTTCCACTGCCGCTTTCAGTACTATTGTCTCGTCGCAGTGTGTGACGGTAGCACAAGAGGCTACTGGTCCGTGCAGAGTCCAGCCTAAGGATGTCTCGACAGCTTTAAGTCCGTTCTCCCAATTCCGTACGTTGCCCGTGACAAATGACCAGTAATAGTCACTGCCGATTAAGACATCGACAGCTTTTGGGAATTCAGCTTGATCGTTATCGGTAAAGTAATAACCTTGGTGCTCGAGCTTGTCGAGTAAAGTCTCCACTCGGTCGCGGAATGGATTGGTCGCAGATCTTGGTCGTGACGAGAGCTTCGATCAACAGTGTCTTGCAACTATGCACTGAACTCAGAGTGATAGACACCCGTCGGAAAGTCTTCTCGTCATGATGCCCTCCAAAATGTCCTACTGTAAGACACTCGCGATCGAGAACTTGACAATTAAGTTTCTCCGCAATTGCTCGGTAACAAAAGTGCGCTGGCTGCCTCCATCCAATAAAACCCGAACCAGCATTTTACTATCCTGGCCGGCTGCCCAAGCAACAGCTGTTTGTAGGTATATGAGCCGTTTGGACGTGCCAGTTCCAGTCATCTCGAGTTGTACCTGTTTAGGGAATGTCTGGTATCCGACGGTCGATTTCATCAACCTTGGGTCACACATTGTTTCCGCATGGCGCCGATTGCACTTTCCACATTTTACCTTTCTTATGCAATTTTTTGCTACGTGATGCTCCAGGGTACAACGGAAGCAGCGACGTGTACCTAGAAGGCGTTTTTTTCTTTTCCTGGAGAGGAATTGCCGAGTCGCACTGCTCTTTACAATGGGTCGTTGATTCGCAGAAAAAGCAGTCCTTTTTTTCACGAACGGGTTTAGCGGATGAGGTCAAAGACTCTGTGGTTGAGCGTTGATGGCACGGCTGTTTCGTTAAGGATAAAGGTCGCGAAGTGGATGTCGCGGTAGTGCGAAATTCTTTATCTTTGCTCTTCAACGCATCCTCTTGTAAAGAAACATGCAGGACTGTTCGTTCTCAAGACTCTATTTCTGTTTGAATAAAAAGCAGCAAAGACTTAATGCTTGCCTTCTGTTGCTGGGTGCGCTGTGCTTGTTCGCCAGTGCTTCCAGCTCCTCCCCTTTCCTCGGAACTCTGGCGTGCGATGGTCTTGTTGAAATCGAGGACAATATCGTGAGGAAGCGATTTCATGAGAATGGGGTAGAGCATTTAAGAATAATTATCTTCCGATATCCCGAGAGTCTTGAGGGCACGTGTCTGGGACTGCACAGTGTCGTAGAGGCTTCGAAGGCCACGAAGGTCATTGGGGGATCGAACGGGTTGCAAGTCGATGAGTCGCTGCATGTGATCCTGAATGATCAAGTCGTCCTTAGCAAAGCGCCGCTTTAGAATGTCCAGGGCATCACTGTAGCAGCTCGCAGTTGCTGGAAGACTCGCAATCGCCAATGCCGCGTCGCCGGTCAAGACTAAGCGTAGATAGGTGAACTTGTCGACGTCGGTGATGCCACCGTTGTTGTGGATCACTTGGTTGAACTGTTCCCAAAAAGGCGGCCAGATTGATGGTCGACATTTGAACTTTATATAAGTTCGATCTTCGGAAGATGAACACCGGGTTGCAGCGTGCGTTGAACGGGTTCGTTTGACGTCGACGATGACGTACGGTTGAGTGATTCATGAATCTGACGTATACGGTATTTGAGCTTCGCGGACGTCGCTGTGGCTCGATCATTGTAATCGACAACCCGATCAAACTCTGCTTCAGCTTCCGTGGTAGAAAGCAGAGGTATGATGCCGGAGTCAGTTGCCCTCAAGTCAGTGTGAAGATGATTGAGGCGTTCGCTAAGGATGCAAAGCTGCTGTTCCGTAACACTGTCTAGGCTAAGCGTTGATTCGATGTCGTTAATAAGGCGCGTTAGCTGCGATCTCTCGGCTTTGCGCTTGAGCTTGAGCGCTTCCATGGTTGGACTCCGCGATGAGCAGCCAAAGATCGGTACGATGAATCGGTAGGCAGGAAGGCGATTACCTTGGTACCATCGATGTAGTTCGCTGTTCCGATGAGTTTGGCACCACTTGTAGGAAATCAAGCCTCCCGTTCCATAGGAAAAGGGTTTATCATGAATAAACCGTGAAACGACTCCGTGGGTTAGCTGCTGTTGCGCGTGGTCCAAAGCACGAGCTTTTTCCTCTTCTTTGTCGCGCTTGTTCCAACACTTCCACCGTGCACATAAGCCACGTTTGCTTTCCGCCGTGCGATCGCTCCCCATGAAAGCGCGCGCTCCTCGCCCTCGCGCGCTTTTTCCTCTTCTTTGTCGCGCTTGTTCCAACACTTCCTACGTGCACATAAGCCACGTTTGCTTTCCGCCGTGCGATCGCTCCCCATGAAAGCGCGCGCTCCTCGCCATCGCGCGCTTTCACTTGCACATACAGCATACGTCCAATGAGAGCTTGTTTCTAATGCCGGACGCGACCATCGAAAAGTGAGCCCTTTAACAGTTTCGCTGTAAAAAAAGCTGGCTCATTGATATCCAGCGGCTAGCCTCCAACATGTTCGGCGTCGGCAAGCAACGTCGTTCTTGGCACTGTGCGAACATTGGTTAGCCTAGCTGCGTTTGTTGCATGCCAGCAACGCTGTCGCTCGTAGCCGCCGATGCGTCCAGCGCTAGTCACGCTAAATGTCGCCAACACGTTCGGCGTCGGGAAGCCACACCGTTATTGGGACTGTGCCAACCTCGGTTAACCTGCCTGCGTTTGCGGCAAGCCAGGGACGCTGTTGCTCGTAAGCGCCGATGCGTCCAGCGCTAGTCACGCGACATGTCGCGAAAGGGAAGGTACCTCCGAATACCTTCACACATGTGTAGTGAAGTTAAACCAAGACCTAGCGGCAGCGAAGTTAATACTTAACAATAGCAGCCAGTATGACTCGAAGATCGGCAGTTTCGCCGTGCCTAAGCTTTGCACGACGGAGTGCAAACTTGCCCGTTTTTTTTTTTTTTTTTACTTCAGAGCTACTTATTTGCAATTCTTATCCAACAACGCGAACATGTTCAAGTGATTTGTATTGGGCTTCCAGGGTTCTGATGCATACCGAGAAGCAACATACACGTGCATTGGGAATACGTCAGCCCTCCTCACTGCCAGACTGAATCCGGTGAGTCTGGCGACGTTAACGTTTTCTCTTATTTTTGATGGTTTATTATGATGAGAAAACGCAGAGCGCAGCCTGATTTGAAGTAGGAACCATCTGCTCAGCATCACGGAAGGGCAAGGGGAGTATAAATAAGGAAAAACGAAAATTCGTTAAGGTGACAAAATTAATGGCATCAATGAATACTGAAAAAAAGGTATAATCAAATTCTGCCTTTGCAGTCATTGTTGTGAAAAATTCGACAGTAACCTTTTGACAACTGCGCCGACATTTACGGTCTCGCCGGGGCTTCAAGATAATCTTTTCTGTGAAGGGTTGAGTGTCCCAATTCTCCGAATGCTGCCGCACTTGCACTGGACACCGCGGGAAGCTCCTGAACACGTGTTGTATGATCTAAGAAGAGCGCGCGCATTCCTCGCTGTCTGGAGGAGTCAGTAAAGTGTAGGTAGCGCCGAGTGAACGCCACACCTAGTCGTCGCCTCTGCGTAACATGTGTGATTTCTCAGGATGCTTTCAGAGAAATTGATTCGCACGTCTAGGTCAGTTCAGTATAAAGATAGCGGTCACTGTGTCTCGACTGAGCTCTATATACCTCAATACTATTGCTCGTTATTCTGTAGATTAAAGTGTAGGGGACAGCGTGCTTCGCGTCCGCCGGTCTAGAGACTGGTCTAGAAACGGGGAAGAATTTCCCATGACATTTCTGATAGATATCCTTGCCTTCCTTCATTTTCTTCGCAACCGCACTGCCTGAAACACACTGAAATCAAGCATGATGACAACAAATCAGTGCGAAAGCAGGTTTCTGCCACGTCTTCTATCATGGATCCCTAGCATCCATTTTTACCGCAACGCAGTCAAATACTTGCGCGGCAGATTTGGCATCACAATGCACTCTTCACTACGGAATGAACCCCCTCAATGATGGCTGTGTTCTATGTTTGAAGTGGAAGCGCATAGCGACAGACAAATGTTTTTATATCTATATATAGGAATCTTATTGGGGAAATAGTCGGCGTCACCAACATGCAGACGTGGCAAATCCTGCCGACACACGACAGAAATTTGATAAAGGCTAGGTTCTATTTCTCGATAAATCGCTGGATAGTAGAAATTACCACAGGCTTTAACAAAGGGAATCCACGTCCATCCGTATAATTCACAGTTGACAGATAAAGATCCTGGTTCCGGGAAACTTGAAAGCACCATTTCAGGCATGTTTTAGGTGTAAATATAAGGTTTTATTTTTACGATGATACAGATTGTTTAGCACTGCCAAAATCGCTGAATAAGATTAGATGGCTTTAATTATGAATTGCTGGAAAGTTAGGCATTAAAATGACGCAGAATCACGATACCTGCTGAATTTCTGTCCTGTTAGCTTAGCGGTTCCTGCGGTCTTCCTTGAGCCTATATTCACTGTAATAACTTTATTGGTAGCAAATACCACATTTCCTGTTTTGCAGAGAACTCGCACGAAGCTAGACGGCAATCGCTCAAATTGCTATTGTATAATGAGTCGCAGTTATGACTAATGAATGTTAACTAAGTATAGCGGCGTCACTAGTGGACGCTCGCGCCGATTGCTCAAGAGCACGACGGGTGAATCGGCGAATGATACAAATATTTGAACCTGATTTTCAGACAACAACAAGCCAGCCGCGAGGGCTGTTTATACGCCGGGGCTGCTCAGGCTCTTTTCTCCAGTAAACATGGCCGCGATCACCTGCAACGACAACCTCCACATGCTGGGTACCTGAGGAGCACACCTTGTATGCGGGTGGCGCGAAGATGGCAGGCTGGCCGCCGCCCCAGAAAAAGCCGTCACTTCCCAGAATCAAGGACCAACACATTCAAGGCTGGTTCGTGAAGCTGGAGGCTTCCCTGGCTCAGAGCTTCATCACGATACAAGAATTCAAGTATGAACATCTCCTACTCGTTCTCCCAGCTGACATCGTTTTTCGCCAGTCCTTACCCTTGTTCAGCTTCTCCAAGAATTACGACGACCTAAAGGAGAAGTCCTGGCTAAATTCATGGTGATGCCAACGACTTCTCCCTCTCCATCTGCAGTCAGCTCCGCCTGCGTCCCGGTCGTATCTTCATCTTCTCCCCGAACCCCTGGGCACCCACCGACGGCACATCTTGCAGCTGGCGTCATTGAACTGTCCTCCAAACGTGTCACTCTGGCCGGCGACTCTATCGAAAGCACCAACGTATCCGCTACTCACCTCCAAGGCTGCCGCGTTCGCCGTCGAGCACTCCCACTCTTGTGACCATGTGTTTCGGCCCACCACGGTGGACTCGGAGGCACAAACTACCCCGCGTTCTTCACCCATGCGCTCTCTTGTCCTGGCCACTGACAGAGGGTCGGCGGCAACACGCGCAGCGTCAGCTTCTCCCATGCGGTCGACCACACCTTCTGCCATCCCAACCATGCGTCCTCATGAGGCATCAATACACGAGCTACCTAGCGACCAGGCCATGTAGTTTCTAACCATTGCGCATCCCTGTCACAATAGCTCCGATGGCCGTACATGACACAGTGCGTCCATCGCACGCAGCACTCCGGTGAAGTCATCGCCGCACCCGAAGCGTAGCTCTCGCCCCGACATTCAGCCGCGCGAGCTGCACGCGCCCATGGCACGAAGACGCAAGCGTTGCATCCATCTGCAATTGCTGACGTGCACGCAGTTGTACTCTGGTGTTCCCGCACAATGCCTTTCAGAAGCATGATGACAAAGCGACAATGAAGATCCGAATCTTATGTCAAACGTTCCGTCAGCTAAGTCTGCGGAAGATGCTCGAGAAACACGGATCAAGAGTGGACAGCCGACTGCACAGTTTATACCAGGACAGGCAGCTCCATTCGCCCCACCGTCGTCCGGACCCACGAACGAGTCCTCTGTTCAACACAGAGGATAAAGGAAACCCGTAACATAACCTCGACACGCGTGCAACAAACAGTGCCGCCCTCTTAGGATATTTACTGCGCCTTGGACGTTCTTTGACTATGGGAGTTGGCCTCCCTAATGTGACCTTGAATACGTTATGACCTTGTTATACCGAACGGGCACATAGTTGACGAACGGCTATAGTTGATAAAAAGTCTCGTCGCGACATCTATGTATTTTATCTCTGATGTATTGAAACCTATCACAGTGCAGAAACAGACATAATAAAGAAAACTGCTGTTGATTATAATTCGAAACGATGTGAATAGTAGTAGCATTGCACAAAACAAGATTTTAAAAAATTGTGTTTGTGAAATGTCAATTTCGCCTCACAGGCAAACATTCATTGCGATAGCATATTATTAGACAACTATACAAATTAAGGCTAGTCGTTTCACGAACAGCATAAACGGATGTAAACATTTGCTTACTAACAAATTAACAAGCACGTTCGCACGCGCGCACAGGCAAACACTAACAAATCTCACTCGATGACCGCGACTAGAGCACTGCACGGGCCTGATTTTTCGGCCCGAGCCCGGCCCGGGCCCCCTTTACGAGACCCGACCCCAGCCCGGGCCCATAATACAAAGCCCGAGCCCGGCCCGGGCCCGGGCGTACATGACCGAGACCAGCCCGGGCCCGGCCCGGGCCCGGGCGTTTATTACTAAGCTTAGCTAGGGCCCGCGTGTGCATAACCAGGCCAGGCCTGTAAGAAAAAAAATTATTTTTTTTTACTTACAGATTGCGCCGTATCTGTCAACCTCCCCTTCTAGAGGTTTAATAAGCTGCAGTATATAACTAATAAAAGGCCGAAATCTTTGTTTCTCCCACGGGAACATCAGTAATCCGGCCCATTGCCTGTGCTACTATTTTTCTTGTGGTGCGCACGCACTTACCTTGATTTGTACTATATAGTTCTATGATGTCATTTAGCATGCAAATATACAGGGCGTTTCATTTTAGCTGAACCAAATTTTTAAAGATTGCCTGTGGCAGATAGCGCAATTATAATCCTTGATCTAAACTACTCGATGAGGTGACCATTATTTCCGCGAGAAATCAAAACGCCTCATTGAATAATTAACATTATTATGCTAATTAACGTTTTAAATAATTATTTATGGCGCATCTTTCAATCTACGAATTATAGCCGCCGAGTTCGCAAGGCATATCCACCTGGAACGAATTCTCAGGACTAAACCAGTTTCGAGATAATCATTTTCAAAGTGTCCGACGAAATCAATCGAATCAAATCAATTTATTGTCCAGTTTACATGCTGGACGGTCATTTTGGACTAAAAGCTACATATGTAGCTTGACATATGTAGCTGGGCACGCCATGTAATGCGTAGGATGGATAACCGGTGAACCATTAGGGTTACAGAATGGATACCTAGAGAAGGAAAGCGCAGTCGAGGTCGGCAGAAAACCAGCTGGGATGATGAAGTTAGGAAATGTGCAGGCGCAAGTTGAAAACAGCTACCGGAAGACAGGGGTAAGTGGAGATCACAGGGAGAGGCCTTCGTCCTGCAGTGGACATGAATAGGCTGATGATGATGATGATGATGTAGCTTGACGTGACCCAAAAGACCAGGCAAGGCAATAGTACAGCAAACAGTGTGCACACATGCACAATAATTCACATATATTTCCAGCTATCGCTGGAATTCCTCATAGACGAAATAGCTATGAACGGAAAGAAAAAGAATATTTGCATCACGGCGAGTTAACAGAATTGGAAAAAATTTTAACAGAATGCATTTTAAACAAAGCTACAATAACAATACTACCTATACAAAACAACGCAACACCACCTATACAACATAGCATGATACTGAATTTTACAAGATCAATATTTATAGGATTTACATCATATACTCAGAACCATACACAAAGACAGAATAATAATCACATCAGATACACTACAAGCGACCAAAGTGTCAGCTGAGTTCTTTCTTACTGAAATTACCGCCATTTTTTATCTGTTCAAAGTGAATGGTAGGTAATGTATTACGACTGAAGCTTATAGAGTGTTCTGAAGTTGGAATGGACCATATCTCAGGATTTCTTGTGTTCTCATTAATGCGACGACGTTCTAAGGATGCTAATTGTTTTATGTAGTTCCATGCTAGTTCTGACATTGATGGCCTAATTGAATATTTAACATAATTAGGCGAATTAACTTTTTAATTAATTATGTTACGGCACATCTTTCAATCTACGAATTATAGCCGCTGAGTTCGCAAGGCGTATCCACTTCGAACGAATTCTCAGGACTGAACCAGTTTCGATATACTAACTTTCAAAGTGTCCGACGAAATGCATGGGCGTTCCAGTTAACCTTTCGAGGAAAACGCTGTTTTATGCATTGAAGCACCAAAGTAACTGGCCTTAGCGCTAAAATAATGCCATAGTATTAAAACTGGTAATAGTGCGATCGCAAAAGCGGTAACATGGAAATGGTTTCAGGAGTGGTTCTTTGTATAATTTATTTTTCCTTGCGCGGAAACAATGTTCGTTTTTGCGGAAAAGAAAAAAAATTAGCGTAGCTTGCACTGGCGGCGCAATGCTAAAGAGACAGCGGAAATGATGGGCACCTAGCTAGTCCTGGCTTCTGGGCTAGGCTAAGCACTACCAAGTCATCCCCAGCATTTCCCGGAATTGATTTATTATTGATTGATTATCGATTAGCTATTGATTGGCTATCTATTGTCTATTGCAAGATATTGGCCACGTATTTGGGATAGGTTAAGCACTACCAACTTATCCGAATTTATTGATTATTGATCAATTATCGATTAGCTATTGATTGGCTGTCGATTGGCTATCGTAAGGTATTTGCCACGTATTTGGGCTAGGCTAAAGTCATCCCCAGCATTTTCGGAAATTTATTGATTATTGATCGATTATCGACTAGCTATTGATTGGCTATCAATTTCCTATCGATATGCAATTAGTCCCCACCATTCTTAGCTAGACTTAACCAGGCTCAGCTTCGCTAGTTCACAGGTGTATGTGCTATTGCGCTTGGACCCTTTCTGCACCGCTGCCATGATCGGCCCACATTTTTGTATTCAGCGGACACATTAGACCCGGCTGAAACACCTCCGCTGTTAAAAATGAGAACTTCATCTGTTTTACTATTTTCTTTGATAAGATATAGTCATCTGATAAGATATACAGTCAAGAGAGCGGTGTGGATCTGAGAACAAACGGGGATAACCGATATTCTAGTTGACATTAAGAGGAAAAAATGGAGCTGGGCAGGCCATGTAATGCGTAGGATGGATAACCGATGGACCATTAGAGCTACAGAATGGATACCAAGAGAAGGGAAGCGCAGTCCAGGACGGCAGAAAACTAGGTGGGGTGATGAAGTTAGGAAATTCGCAGGCGCAAATTGGAATCAGCTAGCGCAAGAGAGGGTTAATTGGAGATCGCAGGGAGAGGCTTCGTTCTGCAGTGGATATAAATATAGGCTGATGATGATGATGACAGTCATCTTGCACGTGTCACTTCAGCTTGGCACAGAATACATTGAAACATGCAATGCATAACGGTCGCGTGTGTTCGAAGGCCTAATTAGGCCCTTCAATGAGCGGGCCCGAGTCTGGCCCGGGCCCGTGGCTTCAAGCCCGAGCCCGGCCCGGGCCCGCGGCTTCAAGCCCGAGCCCGGCCCGGGCCCGCGGCCTCAAGCCCAAGCCCGGCCGGGCCCGGGCTTTAACGCGCCTTTAAGCCTGGGCCCGGCCCGAGCCCGCCGACAAACGCTTCGGATGGCCCGGCCCGGCCCGCGGGCCGGGCCGGGCCGTCCGAAGTGCAGTGCTCCGAGGTGCAGTGCTCTAACCGCGACACTCCCTGTCAGAACGCTGGCGTGATAGGCCGCTGCAGCGGCGCGCGAACTCCCCCACGTGCTGCCTCTCTCTTCAGCGCGAACTAGACGCGCGAGCACACAGCGCACACGAAGTTGTAATTGATTTCCGGTGGGCAAGCCTTCTAACACAACGCAGATTGCCTCCAAGACAGGACGCCGGCGCAGCTGGAGTAGAAGAGGAGATGCGCACTAACCTGTCACCTCCCAGCACGCGCAGATCTTCCCGCTTCCCCCCCCCCCCCCCCAAATGCGTACTTGCGAAGACGGTGCGCCCCCTGCCCACCTTCCTGCCTTGCAAGCGCGCGAAGACACCGCCGCAACAAGCCACCATCATTCTCAGCTCACCCTCGCACCTACAGCATATGGCGGGTGGCCGCGGTGTTATCACACTTGGACTCTATACGGAACATCACGCCGACGACAACGGCGAAAATTCACCTGGAGTGCCCATGTAATTGCTATCGCAATAAAACTATAAAGACGAGACGGAGTGAACAATTATTGCAGTCACCATGGTTTTATCGCATTGTTTTAATAAATGCGAAAATTCATGTTTGCGCTGGTGGCTGCCTTACTTATAAGGGTGATGACTGATTTCCTATCATGGTGCACTTGTTAAACTGTGGTATATACCATACCCGTTATTACAGAAGCCCTTTCTATCGGCTGGTCTACATCTTGTTCGGTGGTAAGAGTGTCGCGCAGCCCCGGGTAAGACATAACGGCTTGAGCTACGTATTTGTGTGGACAGAAGCTAATGGAATGTGTGATAATAAGGAGATGGTCATTACGGAATGTTTGCGCAGCTTGACACAATTCTGTCAAGACGAGAAGAAAACAACCTACAAACAGCCTCAATCGAACACTTGAGAACCAAAGATCTGTGATCTGCGCATTAATATTGAGGAAACTTGCGCTCTCTTGAACGGAGAACGTACTCGTACCAGCTCCGCCAAGAAATATTTGCGGCAGCTACAGAGGCAAAATGGTAAGCTACGACTGCAACAAAATTAACCACTAAAATATTGAAGAATTTCCCCGGTACGGGTTACTTCAGTTTATTGAGGTTCTACTGTAATATCGCAAATGTATCTTTTTGGGACACCTTGCTCCACCTATTATAAATATACATAATCGTAACTTCCCTCCATCCGCATTCATGGATCTATAACATATCTGTGAAGGCTGCTTTGAACTTTTCTTTGATGCCTTGCAGGATTATTGTTATATTTTTTGTTCTCTTTATTATCTTTTTCTTTCTTCACACCCCAGCTACGCGCTGCGGTTGGAACTGTGTAACGGTACCACCGCATGATCAGAATTAACACCACCAAGCCAACCGCTAGGATTCTTGGTAGAAAATTTAAATCTTGAGTTGCCTATAGGGGCATGAGTGCAATAAAATTGGAAGGTTGTCATCGCACGTCAATTATGCATTCTTTACTTCATTGAAACCAGAATTCATTTGTTTGTATAAGCTAGACTTTTTTGCCATCGTGGTAACTTTGTTTTTTGTTTTTATACAGGAATGGATAGAAGATCAGTCCGGCCATGATCCTACAGGCCTTTACTACGAAGGCGTTGTGAGTTCATAGACAAGCGACATTATACTCGAAGTCCTTTGGTTATAGACTGCCATGATTATACTAATTATAGCGGCAGGGTGATCTGCGCTGAGTCCAAGAGCTAGATAACAAATTGGGCAGATCTGAATGCTCATCGCCAGAGCGCGTGAAATGGTTCATAGCAGGGTTCAATTCCCCGGCGCAGCAGCCGCATTTCCGTGGCGGCGAAATACAAAAAACAACAAAACTAAACAATTTGTGCAATTTTAATTGCACCTTGAGGGACACCAGGTGGTCGAAAATTAATCCGCAGTCCTTCTCTACGGCCCCATTGTTGCATTAGAATGCTAAAACTCTTGAATGAATGAGTGAAATAATGAATCAATCAATCAGTCAGTCACGTTATTATACGGTTCCGGTAATAGATCTTCGTGGTAGCGCCATGAGGGTGTAGCCCTAACCAGTATGGCTAACACTTTGTTACAAGGAATGTCTTGAGCCTTAGCACTACTGCGAAAGGCCTAAATGTTGATGTGCTACTGCACCTTATTTCTTGGGATACATGAAATAAAAAATGTACCTCTCATTCTAGCCATCTATATTTCATGAGACGTAGGCTGGTGATACAGTTCATATCCATGTAAAACGCTACTTTAAGTGGATCTGTGGCACGTATGTGCTCACAATTGGGTGCACGTTACAATAGATGTCCTATTAGGCGCCAGTATATAGGGCATATACATTGTCTTGCGCATAGCGGGCGTTGACATAGTGTTCAGAATGCTAGCAGTGAAAGCTCACCACGGGTGATCGGATCACCAAGCAAACGCTCACAAACGAGCGCACGAGCACGGTTGATCACTTCGGTAGCTTGTAGTTACTTCTCGCAGTTAAAATTCAAACGAGAAATGCATGAGTTATTGTTCCATCATTAACTAGGATAACGCCTGTATGCATATTTCTCTGAAAACGGTGGCGATCACAAATATTAATAATTTCATTCTTTTTATACCCCGTTTGCTCTTGACACCAGCCTTCTAATGCACTTTTCTCATTTATTTCCACAGAAGTGTGCCCGGAAACACAAAGTTTTCACGGAAGACCCAGCTATCGCACTCTTTGGGATAAAATGGGTGCGCGACACGCTGTTCTAGATTACGGCTCCAAATAAGATATACTTAATTAAGCCTTATAGGTACGTTAATTCTCCGAAACTTCGGCGTTATGGTTGAGCATGAAATTACGACACGTGTATTCGAAAGCAAACAGACGAAATGTACGCTCAAAAACTCCGCGTGGATAATTTCCCAACTATAATTGAAATGTTTGGAAGCTCTGGAATTGGAGGACATCCTGATTTTTAGTGTGACTGAGTGATGATATTATGTGAGAGTGCGCGACAAATTTAATGAGTTGTGCGCGATCCCAGGTGCCCATCTACTATATCCAGGTGCTTGAGCCAGAATGCTGAATAAATGCGTCCAACAAATCGGCCGGATGACAAACCCGTTTCGACGATTAGGTGTACTACACATTTGACATAGTTTCCAGTAATGTTCTGAAGGCAGTTAACAATGGCGGTGTTTGATCATTTCTACTTTAGATACATTGATAGGCCGACGAAACAGTGTGATATTTGTGACTTTGTGCGACTTTTGTACCCTGTTAATTTGTCACTGTTGTTGAGAAAATATTCTGCAGCTAGACAGACAGACACTGGTACCTATTCATGTTTTAGCGGACTCTAGAAGTCTGATAAAAATGGCGCATTAGTATTTCACGAATGCCTGCACGACATATGATAGCAAGTTCTCCAAGCAGCTTCCGGTGTAGTTAGCAGGAATACAGAGTACACCCCACATACGGCAATAGTAAGACATGTATTTTTGTCATGTGGGAACCTGAGTACGTGAATGATCGTGCTGGCGCAGACTGTAATATTGTCACTGCTAAATATTGTAAAAAAGAACGTGCACGATATCTGGATCGCTCATCATTACCATCATGTGTCTGCGTACTTGCGCTCAGTGCACAAATTTTTGTGAGCAAGAGCCATCATAAGCTGACGCGCGCAATTAGCAAGGCTGACATCATTCAGAGGCAATGTTTGGGTTTCGTGAGCACGCATTATCTACTTTTACTGATTCATTATGGAAAGTTCTTATAACGTGAGCCACAGACGTTTTTGGTAACGTGTATAGTAACTTTGTTTTCGAAAATAAAATGGCTGTCTGGCGTTTACACTTTGTCTCGTCTTAGAATTCTTCTCGAGTATCTTTGCTAAAAAGTGTTCATCCGTACGACCTTTTCACCGACTTATCAGACTCGTCACGTAGGCTTATCCAAGCCACATCGTGGACTCTAAACGATCGAGCAATAGCACCGCTTTATGTATTTTTCGCTTAAATTAGGGAAATAGAAGGATCATTGAAGTCTGGGAATTTCACCGTATGTTGCTTTCTATGCATACTATGTTCTCTACGTAGCACACAGCCGTTCTATAGAAAATGTAGTAGCTGGAAGTGATTGAGACTTGTGCAAATGGTTGGGCGCATAATGAAATAAACTGAGTTTTCTTTATTTCATTATGTGACCTCGGTGAAATATTAGCTCGGCTGAGCGCCTAAGTGATGAATCACCGCAAAGATTTCTAGTAGTCATTGAAACTCTCTACACTGTATGA
>NC_051160.1:131155949-131165980 GCF_013339745.2 Dermacentor silvarum
GCCCACTGATGAGAAAGCGAAATAATTGTTATTTTTAGAATCATCTGCTCGCGCGTGTAGCAGTCCGTTATAAGCTATCGAGAGCAGTATATGCGCAAGGGCGGCTCGTTAGTCTAGGGGTATGCTTCTCGCTTCGGGTGCGAGAGATCCCGGGTAGAAATCCCGGACGACCCCTTTATTGTTTTCTCTTAGCATGTAGCTTTTCCGTCTGAGAACAGCGCTAAAGGGTCGGAACTTCCTTTCTTTGAGCAACGTTGGTCGTTCTGGATGCTGTAACTAGGGCCCACTGATGAGAAAGCGAAATAATTGTTATTTTTAGAATCATCTGCTCGCGCGTGTAGCAGTCCGTTATAAGCTATCGAGAGCAGTACATGCGCAAGGGCGGCTCGTTAGTCTAGGGGTATGCTTCTCGCTTCGGGTGCGAGAGATCCCGGGTAGAAATCCCGGACGACCCCTTTATTGTTTTCTCTTAGCATGTAGCTTTTCCGTCTGAGAACAGCGCTAAAGGGTCGGAACTTCCTTTCTTTGAGCAACGTTGGTCGTTCTGGATGCTGTAACTAGGGCCCACTGATGAGAAAGCAAAATAATTGTTATTTTTAGAATCATCTGCTCGCGCGTGTAGCAGTCCGTTATAAGCTATCGAGAGCAGTACATGCGCAAGGGCGGCTCGTTAGTCTAGGGGTATGCTTCTCGCTTCGGGTGCGAGAGATCCCGGGTAGAAATCCCGGACGACCCCTTTATTGTTTTCTCTTAGCATGTAGCTTTTCCGTCTGAGAACAGCGCTAAAGGGTCGGAACTTCCTTTCTTTGAGCAACGTTGGTCGTTCTGGATGCTGTAACTAGGGCCCACTGATGAGAAAGCAAAATAATTGTTATTTTTAGAATCATCTGCTCGCGCGTGTAGCAGTCCGTTATAAGCTATCGAGAGCAGTACATGCGCAAGGGCGGCTCGTTAGTCTAGGGGTATGATTCTCGCTTCGGGTGCGAGAGGTCCCGTGTTCAAATCCCGGACGAGCCCCTTTTTTGTTTTCTCTTAGCAGGTAGCTATTCCATGTGAGGACAGCGCTAACGGGTCGTAACTTCCTTTCTTTGAGCAACGTTAGTCGTTCTGGTTGCTGTAACTAGGGTCCACTCATGAGAAAACGGAATAATTAGCAGTTTTAGAATCATCTGCTCGCGCGTGTGGTACTCCCTTATAAGCTATCGAGAGCAGTTCATGCGCAAGGCCGGCTCGTTGGTCTATGGGTATGATTCTCGCTTAGGGTGCGAGAGGTCCCGAGTTCAAATTGCGGACGAGCCCCTTTTTTGTTTTCTCTTAGCAGCTAGCTATTCCATGTGAGGACAGCGCTAACGGGTCGTAACTTCCTTTTATTGCGATAGCAATTATATGGACACTCAAAAGCAGATTTCTGCCGTCGGCGTCGCCGTCGCCGTCGCCGTCGCCGTCGCCGTGAGGTTCCGTATGACGTCATTTGGAGATGAAATCGTCGCCGCGCGCCGAACGCTGTATGTGCGAGTGAAAGGGCGCGAGGGGCGCGTCTTTCACGGGGAGTGAACGCACGGCGGAGAACAAACGCGCGTTCTGCGCCGTGCTCGCTTAAGGGCTGCAGAAGTAGGCGTCTCTTTTCTCCTTTACAATCACCATATATGTAGAGCAAACGCGCCTTCTTCGGACGCGCGAGAGGCCGTGGGGGAGGGGGAGGGAAGGGAGGCGACGTTTAGCTGCGGCACCAAGTGCCTATTTACATCAGAGGCTCCAGCAACAGTCACCAACGCCGCACGCATTTTGAGCTAACGCGGGCAAAACGCCGATGGCGTCGACAACAGTTCTGCGTGTTGTTGCTACCAAAGCCGCTCACCTTACTTCGTATGACATTGCTGTGTTGCTATCGCATTCATTGCTTCGCCCTTAGGGCGAAACTGTGACATTTTTCTTTGAGCAACGTTAGTCGTTCTGGTTGCTGTAACTAGGGTCCACTCATGAGAAAACGGAATAATTAGCATTTTTAGAATCATCTGCTCGCGCGTGTGGTACTCCCTTATAAGCTATCGAGAGCAGTTCATGCGCAAGGCCGGCTCGTTGGTCTATGGGTATGATTCTCGCTTAGGGTGCGAGAGGTCCCGGGTTCAAATCCCGGACGAGCCCGCTTCTGTTTTTCTTTCCTTTTGGCACAGTTACCAGCACTGAACCGTCGTGAGCGCTCTGTTAGACAAGTTTCTGCTCCACCAGGCTCGACGACCGGTTTCTTAACAAGAGTAACGGGGCTCTTCATTCTTTGTTGTTGCAGCAAGGCACTGAAAACTGTGATGAGTACGTTACTTTCTCACACATAAGCATCGGTGGCTCGTTGGTCTACAGTCTGCTTCCGGCAGCCGCGTTGATCGGATCGTGGAATCATGGCCTCAAGTGGGGCGGCGATAGCGGTCACTTTTGGCCGCGAAAACAGGTACAGCAGAGACGAAGAATTGTAATACCAGTTTATTTTGCCTCAACTGCCAAAACGACGAATAGTGAATAACACCGTGTTTCGGCATGGTGATGTACGAGCGAGGCCTTACAAGGTCGATGATTTTAGGAATTCCCTTACGCCTACGAGCCTGCTGCCGGAAATTCTGTGCCTCGGGGCCTACCAAGTTAATCATGTGTGGGCGGTGACCCTCAGCGACACAGCTGCAACAAAGCGCCTGCTGGCCTTGAAGGTACTTCAGGTGAAAGGGCGGTGATGTGTGATCGGCGACCCTCTCTGAGTCTGAGTGAGCGCTGCGGAGGCAGAGGAGCTAGCGATAGCGTTAGCCATCACGACGAGACCGCACTGGGATAGCGTCATAGTTCTGACTGACTCTCAGACGGCCTGCAGAAATTATTCCAGGGCCAAAATTTCCAGGGCCGCACATAGCATTTTGAATGGAGTGCACCAGTTGCCACCATACATTGAAATCGTGTGGACTCCGGGACATGAGTCCTTACGCGGCAATCGGCAGGCACACGCCTACGCCCGAGCGCATGCACACCGGGAGCCGCGAGATGACCGCGCCGAGCAGTTACAACCAGAGCCCATACCATTAACCTACACGGACATCCTACAACACTATCGGCTTTCACGAAGAACACTACCCCCACTGCATAATGCTCTGACGCGAGAGGAAGCAGTAATATGGCGAAAACTCCAAACAAACACATATCTACATTTGAGTTTTTACCATGCCATACACCCTGCGCTGTATTCTTTTAAATTTCCACACTGCGATCAATGTGCAACGCTTCACCACATGGTACGGGCTTGCGCAAACACACCACAGCTCACACCCATAACACACCCCACCACACGCCAATGGGAGGCAGCGCTGCCCAGCTCCGACTCGACGGACCAGCTCAACCTTGTCTACCAAGCGAGAAGGGCAGAGCAGCTAAGGCCGCTGGACTCCTGCACCGAGGGGACCACCCACTTCAGAGCGGGGGAGCTACCTACGCTCTCGTGCTCTTTTGATTAAAGTTTATTCTCTCTCTCTCTCGGGACCCTCAGGTGATGCTCAGGCTTCACTCGCTGCTGCACGGTGTGGCCGAGGAAGACGTCCGGACTGCATTTGCGGCCTTCGGCAAGGTGGAAGAGGGGAGCCGAGAGAAGTGGCGTGTTCAAGACACCTTGGACAGGCCAAATGTTCCACCACAAGAAATGTTCCACCACGAGGACTGTTGTTCTCAAGCTGAAGAGCGGCCTGAAAGTGGAAGATATTCCTCACCAGATGCCTGTTTCCGGAGAGTTGGCCTTGGTGGTGGTACCCGGCCGGCCGATGCAGTGCCTCCGCTGCCAAGGCACTGGGCACGTCCGGCGGGAGTGCAAGGAGTCGCGCTGCTCCCGGTGCCGACGTTACGGGCACACCGACTGCGTCGAGACCTACGCTTCCGCGACCGGCCCAGCCACGAGTCCAGAGGCAGCAGAACACGTCATGGATGTGGTCGAGACCGAAGACGCTGCTAAGGGAGCCGGAGACCTTGTGCACCCAGCGACAAGTGCTGGGACGTTACTGGAAGGCGTTGACGCCAAGGGAATTGAAACTACAGAGCAAGTGAATGCGCCCGCACGGGTCGACACGGAAGCTGTCCCTTTAAACGAAGGCGTAAGTGAAGACGAACGAGACGACGACGATGCAGCAATGCAACAGGGCGAGGCCGCTAACGACGGTGACCAGGCTGCTAATCTCGGTGCCACATTCAAGCGCCCCCGTGACGAGGCCGGGGTCAAGGACAACGTGGCAACCAGCTCCAGTGAATGGCCGCCGTCGAAATCGCCTTTTGTGAGGCGGTCGGGCTTTAAAGCAAAGCCGAACGTTTCGTCCGACAGAAGGCCTGGGGAAAAAGCCCAGCAGACAAACAACGCCGAGAAACCGGGCGGTCCCGGAGGCGGCTAGCCGAGGGCTGGTCGTGAAGGGTAAGCACTATGCTCCGGGCCTGCCTCATTCTCTAGTTCAGCATGGCTTCTATTCCGTCACTCAGTATTGTAACTCTAAACGTTAGAGGGCTGGCGGCTAGGTGTAGGCAGAGTCAAGTCCTACGGTTGGCCACTGACCAAGACATAGACGTTCTAGCTGTCCAGGAGACCAAGGTAGACGGGGAGGAGGAGACCGGGAGCATGGTGAGGCGTTTCACGACCAGATATTTTGCGGTGGTGAGCCACGCGGTAGGTACGTCCGCTGGATGCATCCTGTTTATTAAGAAGTTACCCCACCGTGTGGGTGAAAGTGTATTTTCATGTCAATCGGGAAGGACTATTATTTGCGATTTTTTTTGGAGTTGAATTCCGAGTTATATGCATATATGCGCCAAATGTTGTAGAAAAGCGTGCTTTATTTTTTTTCCAATCTTTTTCTGTATATTAGCCGTGATAAGTGCATGCTTTTGCTGGGGGATCTCAACTGTGTTTTGAGGGCTCGGGATCGATCCAATATTGCCGGTATTCGCGACAAAAGCAGTCATATATTGTCTAAGCTGATTAGTGAAAGTGAACTATAGACGATGTATGCGAGTGTCTGGAGGTGGAGCGGGAGGTGATGTATACACGATTTCAAGGCAGTAGTCATGCACGGTTAGACCGCTTGTACATGTCAGAAGACATGATTCCAATGTGCCAAAGTTATTCTGTCGCACTTGTGTCGTTCTCAGATCACAGCTTGGTGAAGTGTCACATCGGTATGAAGAAGAAGGAAGCATCTTTTAACTGGGACCTATGGAAAATGAATGCCTTACTACAAAAAGAAGAGCCATTTGTAGAGGCAATACATGAGGGCGTTATGGAAGTATGCGATGAAAGTACTGAAACAATAGCAGAGAAATGGGAATGGTTCAAACAAAAGGTAAAAATGAAAGCAATAGAAAGGTCGAGCTGCTTAAATTTTGAGAGGGAAATGAAAGAAACAGACTTATGAAAGATACTTAAGCAGCTTTTAGCGCTTGAGTGCAAAGGGCCAGGGGCGTATAAACAAGATATGCGAACCATAAAAGAAAAATTGAGCAGTTGGACAAAGAACGCTATCAAGGTGCGATTGTGCGCGCACGAGCAAATGCATTAGTAACGGGGAGACGCCCACCAAAAGGGCGCTTGAACTTGAAAAAGCCCATGGAAGACGTATTCGATCATGTCGATAAGATCTCTTAGAACGGCACCCTTGTCGACGATAATAAGAGCATAGGCCGAGCGTTTTTACAGTATTACCAGTCGCTGTTTGCATTTCAAGAAGCCAATGTAGAAGAGATTAAAAAGATGTTTTTCGGTCGCATGCCGCGATTAAGCGACCAGAAAGACCGAGTAGAAGGGAAAATTACAGAAGAGGAAGTCGAGAAGGCAATTAATGACTTGAACAGTGGGAAATCACCTGGACCTGACGGTCTCAGTGCGTGTCTTTATAAAGCTTTTAAGAAATAACTGTCGCTCTTGTTAGGAGACCTGTTTAACGAAGCGTATGCGAACAAAACTTTGCCGCCTTCTTTAGGTAAAGCGCATACCATCTTGATACCTAAGAGCGACAAAGCGGAGAAACTTATGGTCGTGACGTCTTATAGGCCGGTATCTTTAACCAATGTCGATTATAATATTTTCATGGAGGTTTTGGCAGCCAGACTTCAAAGCGTCATCAAAGAAATAGTCGCAGACCACCAAACGTGTGGGATCAAAGGGAGTTCAATTTTTTCGAATATTCACACGATGCGGTGCGTGCTCGAGTGCTGTGACATCACTTACGATGGCGTTGCAGCGCTTCAGCTGGAGCTAGAGAAAGCGTTTGACTGTGTTTCCCATGATATCTTGTTTGCCATTCTGGATCACGTTAATGTAGGTGCCATCATTACTGAGGGAGTGGCGTTGGCGTATCAGAACTGCACAACACGCTTAATTGTGAATAAATAATTGGGGGCCCCCATTACCGTCATGCGTTCTGTACGTCAAGGCTGCCCCCTCAGTGCTCTTTTGTTTGCGATTTACATAGAAACGATGTGTTTGGCGATAATTGAGAATGATCAAGTACGCGGTTGTAGCTTGGCAGCCACAGAAGTCAAGCTCCTGGCATATGCAGATGATATCGCCGTGTGTTCTACAAACAGAGAAAGTGTAACGGAAACAATACGCGTTGTGAAACAGTTTTCTGATGTGACGGGCAGTAAAGTGAACTCGGGTAAGTCCCTCGGTTTGTGGCACGGAGAGTGGTCTTCAGCCCCAGACAACTTTGCGAATGTGAGCTGGGTGAAAATCCGCACCAAGTATCTCGGTGTTCCCATGGACAGTTACAAACATAGCGAGGGATACTGGACGAACCAAATAAAAGAAACAAGAGAAAAAGCAGACAGGTGGAAAGGCATCAACCTGTCCATTTTCGCAAGGGCAACCGTATGTAATATGTTTTTCATTACGAAGTTGTGGTACGTCATGCAGACGTTGTTTTGTTCAAGGGTAAACGTGCAAAGGTTCCGCAGAGTGTTCGCCGTTTTCAACTGGGACTCCAACTGGGAAAGATGTAGCCGAACAGATCTGTTCAGGCGGGTGAAGGAAGGTGGCCTGGGCTTGGCGCATCTTTTTGTACGACAGCTTGTCAATAGATTTTTGTTTTTTCGAGGTGTGCGTGATCCATTTTTGCGTACGGTATTACAGCTCAGGTTAAGAGCCGCTTTGCCGGCACTTATTGTTAGTACCGATAGAATGCCGGGAACAATTCGCGGCTATTTTAAAGAAGTTGTCGATAGTGTGCGCTTTCTTTCAGCGCGTTTTTCTTTCGATTATCTATGTGACGTGAAAAGAAAGACATTATATAAAGATGTATGCGACATTGTATTTCCCGTGCCATTGTACAGAGCGGTATACATTGGAGGACCAGGACAGGATGTCCTTAAACGGGTGAAAAGAATGCAGGTGCCTACGGGAAAAAAACATTCTTTGTTAGGCTACACACAGAAACACTGTCAGTGAAGACATTCATGGAAGAACGCGGCTTCCTTGTACCATGGGGACCACACTGCTTGATTTGCAAGCAACCTGAAACCGTAGATAATGTTTTTGCATTGCTGGGAAGTGGTGTACTTCTGGGACGTCCTAAAACGGACAATCAAGAAGGAGTTTTCGTTGAATCCCCTTGGGATCAGGTACTTACCGATTCAGAATGAGGACGGGGTTCCATACGACTTAATAATGCTCAATGGCCTCCACTGTTTATGGCGGGCACGAATGGCTGGGTACCATTGCGACCCAGACGCTAGACCTGCTCGTATTTATATTCGGGAAAGTATGTCTCGCTTCATTGAAATAAAGAAAACACAAGATTGTGTACCCGATTGGCTGTCGAGCATAGAACCTCTGGCAGCACTAAAAGAATTTTAGTTCAACAACGCCAGTCCATGTTGGACTGATGGCTTTCATGTTTTTCAGTATCTTCTGTAGTTGTTCTTTTTGTGATTTTTCCATACTGTGTGCTCTGTACATTGTCAAATACCGGAAATAAATTAAAAAAGCGGCTCGTTGGTCTATGGATTCTACTTCCGGCTACAGTTCGGTACGGACGTTGAATGTCGCGCTCCGTAGGGTCGGTGTTCGCGGCTATGCCAAGCCGCGGAAACAGGATGCCTGAAACCGTCGAACAGGATTACCACGTTGTTTTGCCGCCTCTGCCAACAGGTTCGTGTGTTTTAAACCCTGTTTTTCTTCACGGCGATGTGAAAGCGAGGCCTTTTCGTGTCGAAGATTTTTGCGACACGTTGGCTCATCTGGAATTGCTCCCTGAGGTGGTCGCCTTGGGGGCTTTTCAGATGAACCACGTCTGGACCGTGACGTTCGAGAGTGCAGAGGCGACGAAGAAGATGCTGAAGCATGCGGAAGTTCAAGTCAAGGAACGACGCTGGTTGGTTGTGGATTCACATAACCGGGACGTGCGCATAAAGCTGCACTGGTTACTGCACAATGTGCAAGACGAAGACGCACATGCGACGTTTGCTCCATACGGGAAAGTCTCCGACATCCAGAAAGAACGCTGGCGAGTACAAGGCATCACGGACAAGGGGTCGTCAATGCGTACGGTGGCCCTAAAACTCAAACCTGGCTTAACAATTGATGACCTACCGCATCAGCTACGAATATCAGGCATAATGGCGCTAGTGGTCGTGCCAGGTCGTGCCCCCCTGTGTCTTCGATGCAACCGTACGGGGCACATCAGGCGTGAGTGCCGCGTTGTTCTTTGTGTCGACGGTTCGACCACAAAGAAAGTCAATGCGTACGCACGTACGCAAACGTAGGAGGCCACCGAAAAGTGAAGAAATTGTCAAGGAGCACCTTATGGACGAAGTTGACGCGGAGGAAATTGTCAATGCATCTGGACCATCTTTGACGCCCCCTTCGAAAAACGACTCGGCGGTAACGACGGCGGAACACGATCCAAAGCAGATCGCGAGTGAAGCCATGGCGACATCAGGCGCGCCTACACCTGCTAAAGATGCTGAAACGAACAACGACGCAAGTGCAGGCAAGAAACCGTCCGTAACTACTTCACAGGATGATGCATGCCTCATGGACACTACGGAAAGCAGCAAAGCGGCGGAAGCGGCCAAGAGAGCGCACAAAGAAAGTGCCGGCGGGGACCAACAGTCGAGCACTCCAACCGCGAGCGAACCACCTGTGAAGACAGCAACTGTCCGGAGGCCTACCTTTCGACCGGCGCCAAACATACCGCCGGACAGAAAAGTGTCAGGGACACCTCCGACCTAATACGTCGTACTTGCGTGTGTTTGTGCCCGTTTCGGGGGGGAGGGGGGGGGAGACAATGCTGCTAGTTCGGAGCTGTGGATGGACTGCCAGTCAAGCGCCCAAGCTGACCGCAGACACGTGAATGCAATGTGAGCGACATTTCGTATCCCATAATAGCCGTGCATATATTGTGATCTCTTTCATGTAGAAACGGAGTTACGCCTCGAAACACCCTTACGCGTACGCACGATTAACGTGCGGGTTCTTACGGCAAGGAGGAAGCAATGTCAGCTTAACCGCTTGTTCATCGAAAAGAATGTCGACATTATTGCGGTTCAAGAAACAAAGATTGAAACTGAGGAAGGGACAGACCGCCTAGTGCAACCTTTCATGACTAGATATTATGTGTGTGTTTCTCATTCTGTTGGAAGAGCTGGTGGCTGTGCGCTTTTTTTCCGTAATAATATTGGTAAACCTGTTGAAAATGTATTTAGTGATGATAGCGCGCGCATTATAATGCGTGATGTTTTGTTTTGTACTCTGAAATGGCGTGCTATCTGTGTTTACGCGCCAAATAGAACAGCCGAGCGCAGGGCGTTTTTTGAAAGCGTGGAATGTCACTTGAAGTGTGACAGAACCATAGTCATGATGGAAGACTTCAACTGTGTCTGCAAAGCGGAATACAGAGCCCGTAAGCAGCCTGGTCTCGATGTAAGTGCCCTACGTTTAGCAGCACTGGCGGAAGAATATAATTTAGAGGATGTAGGCGACGTTTTGGCCAATAATGATGCACCTCAGGTCACCCATTTTCATA
>NC_051160.1:131166080-131203580 GCF_013339745.2 Dermacentor silvarum
ACTGCGACAACTTTTTTTTAGTTCCCTTCCTCATAGGTTGCGTATTTTAATGGGAGGCGGCCGTGCGTCAAGAGTCGGCACGCCTCCTGGGAATCTGAGATGATGGTGATGTAGGCCTTCCCGACTTTTCGCTCTCGATCTTTAATTGTCAAGGCGATGGCGAAACACTCGGCCTTGGTGATTGAGGACGTGTACAGGGAGGCGCTTGATACCACGCTACTCGTGTCGCTATTGATTACTGTACCTACCGCACGCTTCCAATTATATCTCGAAGCCTCTGCGTAGAGTACGTAGTTTTCGGAGCCATTTTATTCGTTCCTCTCTCCTTTTTTATGCCTTTCTTTGGCCATATTCTTCGGGATAGGGGCTACCAAGATGTTGCGTCGAACGGATTCTTGCATGTCAACTAGCGCCTCGTCCAAGTTTTGGGGATGCGGTGGAAAGCCCGCCCTTATCAGGATCTCCCTTCCCGACCTCGTCTGGCTGAGACGGTTCCTTTGAGAGATTAATGTAGCAGCCTTGAGCTCGGCGTACGTGTTATTCACGCTGATCCCGAGGAACCTGTCTGTCGCAGTGGCTACCGGTAAACCTAATGCCGCCTTGTAGATCCCTATAATGATAGAGTCTACTTGCCTTTCCTCGCTCTTGTTGAGCGTGTGGAAGGGCAAGCTGTATGTCAGCTTACTTATTACGAGCGCCTGTACTAAACGTAGAGTGTCGGTTTCCTTCATTCCCTTTTTGTGAAAGGTGATCCTCTGAATCATCCTAGCCACCTGTTTGGTTGCCGATTTTAGGAGACCAACTGTGTAACCAGCCCTACCGTTGCTCTGAACCTAGAAACCCAGGATACGAGCAACGGTGGCCTCTTGAATTTTATGATTTTCGATTTGGATTTCTTTTTGTCCGTTACTTTTGTAACGTTTTCCATGTATACGGATCACCTCCGACTTTTCGGGGGCGCAGCTGAGACCGCTGGATCTGGCAAAGTTTTCTACGACCAGGGCCGCCTCCTGCAGGGTCTGCTCCTTGCTGGCCAGAGACCCGCGCGTGGCCCATAGAGTGATGTCATCAGCGTAGAGGGTGTAACCTAGCTGCGGGACACCATCCAAGGCCCGCGCGAGTCTAAGCATGGCGATGTTAAACAACAAAGGAGATATGATGGCTCCCTGAGGCGTGCCCTTGTTTGGCATTTGGAAATCGTTCTTTGGGGAAAACTGCATTATCTCAATACCATAGCCATTAGAGCAGCAATGACCGCTTCGTTGGATGAATAGAGTTACACAACGACTTATACTTTTTAAAAATAAACACAGAAACACTGAGAAAAAGTCCAACTTTTATTTATGCGAAAATATGCAACAAGAAATAGCACGTATTTTCTAATAGAAAATGGATGCTCCACGATTCTGTTTCACAGTTTCGATCCTTTAGGGCAGCGAGTCGTACAAGCTCATTCACAGGTCTGGCAGCTGTCGGAGACGGTCCCACTCCTCGTTAATTTGGATTTGGATAGCTAACCAAAGCTCGGCAGCAGTGACTGCGTCTAGACCTGCTCCTTTTGGCTAGATTTGACTTCATCATTCCTCATAAATTTTCCATGATATTTAAATCGGGGCTTCTCGCAGGACATTTTAGCCTTGTCACACCTAAATTGCCCAGCGTCTGCTGCACTGCCTTTGATGTGTGGATTGGTGCGTTGTCCTGTTGTAGCCAGTAAAGTCCATCCGGGGAGGGGCCAATGAGAACATGCGGAATGAGCACTGCCTCCAAAACGTCCATGTACGTTTAAGAGGTCATCTTCCATAAAAATTGATGCAATTGTCCCAAAACTGTGTGGCTGACCGCGCCACACATGTGAACAGTGGTGCGCCCGCTTGAACGAGTACCCAAGACATAGCGGTAGTCGTACCTGCGGGAGATGGGCCATCGACATATTCATAAAACTTACAGCTATTGCGTTGACATTTTTTTGGTAAATCAGCATCGACCATGTTACAAGAAAAGGAAGTGCTTGATGTCAATTAAAACTTCACTGAGTAAGGCGAACTCCGGGACAATGCAGGAAGAGAAAAAAGTATTAGTTGCAATGCTGAAGTTAAATATTATCGTATTAGATGTCGTAACTGCTTAGAAGCTTGAGATTACACAAAATGCGCATTTTCAAGCAATGCTGTTCCTGAAATAAGTAGGGGACTACACCGCGCTCGCATCCAGTAACAACGGTAGGTATACGTGACATGCAGCGTGCGTCGACGCACCATGCTGCTCAAGATACAGCAGACATTTCCACCCTTGCCAAAGACGCCGCTGCTGATCACACCGTTTTGCTACCATATATAAAGCAGTTCATCCGCGAGGAATTTGCACGTCAACTTTCCCTTGTCGCCCACACACCTGAGCCAGCGCCGTCATCTTTAGACCCACCTTTTCGTCACGTCATTGAGACGCAAGTCACCCAGGCACTACCAGCTGCCCCTCCGGCGTTGCCTGTCACTGCGGCACTAACTTACGCTGCCGTTGTTGCCAGACCACAGGCCCCATCTCTTTCTGGCGCCTAGTGGGCCACCGGGTCCTTCTACACGTCGCCGCCACCCTCACGCACGGTGCCCCATCCTTCTTCGCTCACCGGACCATCTATTGTGAACCCGTGGCGCACCTTTGATAACCGGCCCATATGCTTCGCATGTGGTCTTGCGGGTCATGTAGGCCGCCACTGTCACCTTCGTAGCTTCCGCTCTCAAAACGGTGTGGCTTCAACAACCTATCAAGCTGCTGAGCATTCACCACGAGTTTCTTCTCCTGTCGCCGACGCGTATTCTACACGCCGCCCGTTTGACTCACGCCGGTCGTCTTCTCCCCGTCGCCGGTCTATCTTCCCGATGCTTCGCCGACCTAGCCCCGCACGAGAGGAAAACTGACAGCCACAGTTCCCGAGGAAATAACTGCACCGTCATTGAACTCCCCAAGACCTCATTTTTACCCGCCTAACGAAATTGATTTATTGGTAAAAGGTATCGCGTACGTGGACTTGTCGATACAGGAGCTGTTGTTTCTGTAATTAGCGAAAAATTGTGCCACGATCTGAGAAAAGTGACCACCCCGCTTACCGATCTTTCCCTGCGTACGGCGACCTCTCATCACGTCAAGCCTACCTCTCAGTGCACAGCCCGTGTAATTATTCAAAATGTTATGTATCCCGTTAAGTTTGTCGTCCTACCCCGATGATCCTACGACGTAATCCTAGGATGGGATTTTCTGTCTACTCATCAAGCCCTCGTGGACTGGGCTCGTGCCGAACTCACATTGTCGACGCCGTGCCCTGACCTCGACGACCACACTCTCCCTAAAGTGTTTGCCGCGGCTAACGTCCACATCGCCCCTTTGTCCGTCGTTCTGGTGCCTGGGTTTTCGCCTGCCGCCACCAACTCACCTGTTTTGTTTTGGGCATCTGCAGCTCCTGCTCGTCGCTGAAAATTCCTTCTCCCGTGGGTTGTCATCAACTTCTGCAATGGTTCTGCGGCTATCTACGTATGCAATGCATCTGCTTGTCCGTCACTTCTACTACGCGGCGAGTGTCTGGGGAGCTTCGAGACTTTTGACTGCCTTTTCGAGGATGCAATGCTTGGAGATCAGGCATCACTACCGATTTGAGCCGTCGCTCCTGCCGCTGGCACCGACGATCCTGTCGACATATTCTTAAACGCCGTCGATTCCGCCCTCACACCTGCGCAGCACAAGGAAATCGTGCAACTCCTGCAGCGTTTTCGAGCCTCCTTCGACCACAACCAGTCTTCCTTAGGTAGAACGTCAGCAGTTGTTCATCGCATTGATACACTCAACAAGCACCATTGCGCCAGCGCCCACACCGTGTGTCGACTGTAGAACGCCGTGTCATCGATGAACAGGTAGACGATATGCTGAAACGGGTAATAATCCAGCCCTCCAGCAGTCCCTGGGCCTCTTCAGTTGTGCTGGTGAAGAAAAAGGATAGCTCCATCAGGTTCTGCGTGGATTACCGACGTCTTAATCGTAAGGATTTGTACCCTATTCCACGCATCGACGATGTCCTGGACTGCCTACAGGGAGCAGAATTCTTCTCGTCCTTAGATCGGCGCTCGGGATACTGGCAGGTAGCGATGGCGGAGGCCGATCGCGAAAACAAGGCTTTTGTGACGCCCGATGGCCTGTATGAGTTCACAGTCATGCCCTTGGGCCTCTGCAACGCGCCTGCTACTTTCGAGCGCATGATGGACACCAGTAGCGCACCCAGGATCTCTGCCAGGGGGGGGGGGGGTTGACAGTTTGCCAATACCATCTAAACAGCACTAATTTTGAGTATTTCATGGGAAATTGTCAAAAAATGTGCTCTTTGCAAGTGTGCAGACGATTGCGCGTCCTACATCTTAGTTGCAGCACTCAAATGCGTAAGGAAAGAAAGGGGGTTATACAAAAGGGGGGGTTAAGTCGGCCTCAGGGGGGGGGGGTTACAACGCCCGAATCCCCCCCCGTTGGTGCGCCACTGATGGCCACGATCCTTCGAGGCCTTAAGTGGAATATTTGCCTTTGTTATTTAGACGACATTGTGTGGTCTTTTCTTCCGATTTTGCGTCCTATCTAGAAGAAGAAGAAGAAGAACAAAACTTTATTTGCACAAAAGACTTCGTTGCCCCTAGAACGGGGCAGTTTGCGTGGTCGGGCCCCTATTCCAAGGCACCGCTGGCCCACGCCATCCTTTCTGCCCTCCTGACCAGCCTGAGCTGGTCCCCGAGGGCAGAGCTGGACAGCAATGCCTCCCACCTCTCTCTCGTGTTATTCTCATCTTGCTCTTCTGTGTGAGCCGTGCATTCCCATGTGATGTGATAGAGCGTCGGTGTGCTCCCACACCACGGGCATATGTCTTTGTAGGCTGTTGGGTAGTGTATATGCAGTCTATGGAGGTTTGTATAGGTATTCGTTTGTAGCCTACGTAATGTCGCAGAGTCCACGGCTGAAAGGTTCTTGTGCGGTGCTGGGTAGAGTCTTCTCAATTCCCTGTAATATTGCAAGATTGATTTATAACTGGGATCGATGGGTGTCGGGTCCTCTACGAGGTTGCAAGAGGCAGCTCGGTAATTAGTGAAACCTCGAGCCACCTCATCTGCATAGCGGTTCCCAGTAACACCATCGTGTCCCGGGGCCCAGGTTATTGTTTGTGTATACCTGACGTTGAATTCTCTGCTGATCTCGGTGAGTATCCGGTGTGCCTTCGCACCGACCTTTCCCCTCTGATAGTTCCTGCATGCGGCCTGAGAATCTGTAATTATTGTCAGTGGAGCGTTGCGCTCCATGCCTTCCCTCATAGCTAAGGCAATGGCTATCTCTTCTGCTTCTTTAATGGTCGCTCGGGAAACCGAAGCACAGGCCGTGATTTTACCTTTTCGGTTCACGACAACTGCCACCATATTCTTTGCGTTGACCCGATATGGTGAAGCATCCGTGAATCTTGCAGTGTCCATGTACTTAGTTATTTTGTCTATGTATTCAGCTCTAGCCTTTCTCCTTCCTGCGTGTAATGTAGGATCCATGTTTTGCGGTATTGGTGAAACGCCATACAAATTTCTGATCTGGCAGGGTAGCTCTTTAGTGCTTTGGTATGCTTGTATGCAATCTCCAAGGCCGACTCTACGAAGAAGAGCTCTTCCGGCTGGCGTTTGCGCCAATCGACTCCTCTGCGCTATGAGTTGGGCCTCAGCCAGCTCATCAAATGTATTGTGGAGGCCGAGGGCTAGAAGCTTCTCATTTGAAGTGTTGCGTGGCAGCCGCAGGGCTGTCTCATATGCCATCCTTATTATTTGGTCAGCCTTTTCTTTTTCCTCTCTATTCATGTCATGGTAAGGCAGGGAGTATATTAGTCTACTAATGACCAGGCTTTTCACCAGTCTGAGGGTGTCTTGTTCCCCCATCCCTGTCCGATTATGAGCCACACGGGATATCATCCGGTTAATCTGCTGCGTCGTTTTTCTGATTTTGTTTAAAGTGTGAAGACATCTGTCATTTGATTGTAGCCACATCCCCAACACTCTAACTATTGACCTCTCCGGAATAATTTTCCCTTCCAGCCTGATCTCGAGTTTGAGACTCGGGTCAGTTCTTTGTTTTTTGTTTTTTGTGAGGCGAATTAGTTCTGATTTCTCCGCTGAGCACTGGAGTCCTCTTTGTTTGATATATTTTTCTATGATATTGGCTGCCCGTTGGAGCTTCTCCTCCTTTTCTCCCAAGCTGCCCTTGGTTATCCATAGTGTTATATCATCCGCGTATAAGGAATGACGGATGTCGGGAATTTCTTGGAGTTGTTTGGCTAGTCCAATCATGGCTATGTTGAAGAGTGTAGGCGAGATTACTGCACCCTGTGGCGTTCCTTTGTTAGGAGGATGGATGACTTTGGATTCATCATCCCCTACTTTGATGACTGCTGTTCTCTGGTTGAGGAAGCTTCGGATGTACTGGTACGTTCTTTGACCGCAGTTGGTCTCTGCTAGTCCATCGAGTATGCCTTTGTGACTTACGTTGTCAAAGGCCCCTCTTATGTCGACAGCCATGACAATGTTTTCTCCTGCCTTGGGGACGTTGGTTAACACTTCCTCTTTTAAAAGCAGGAGAATGTCCTGTGTTGAAAGATGTGATCTGAAACCAAACATGGTGTCAGGCATTAAGTTGGTTTCTTCAAGATGACGTTGGAGTCGAGTGTTTACTAATCTCTCGAACAGTTTTCCTAGACATGATGTAAGAGAGATGGGCCTAAGGTTTTCCAAATTCAATTTCTTCCCTGGTTTTGGGATCATGATTATCACAGCGTGTTTCCATTGCTGTGGTATCGTTCCTTTGACCCAATGGTCATTTATGAAGTTCGTGAGGGCTATTATGGCTTCATCATTCATATTTCTAATCATGGCGTTTGATATTTGATCCGCCCCTGCCGCTGTGTTCCGTTTTGCACTGGCGATTGCTGCTCTAACTTCTGCTTCCGTGAAGAGTTCATCCATTCCTGGGTGCGGGTGTCCGCTGTAGTCAGCTTGGTAGGGGGGTATCGGGGCATTGTCACCGAAGCATTTGTTATGGACGGCCTGAAGGAGTTGTTCTTTTGTGCCTGGGTACGAGTGTAGCAGTCTCTCCAAGTTCTTTTGTCCTTCGCGTCTGGTTTTGAGTCGGTCAATCATTCCTCTCAGGATGTTCCACGTTTTTGCTGTCCCTAGGGTTCCATTTAGTGATCCGCAGAAGCGTTCCCAGTTGGCTGTTGCAAGTTGGTTAGCGTATTCCTCGGCCTGCTGTGTTATTTCTTTGATTTTCATTTTGAGCTTCCTGTTGCGTTTCTGTCGCTTCCATCTTTTCGTCAGGCTTCTTCTTGCATCCCACAGGTGCAGTAGGTGAGGGTCCACTTCAGGTGTTTTTTCCGTCCTGGTGACGGCTTTGGTATGTTTCTGCTTGAGATTCCGTATGACTTCGCACCACTTGTCTAAATCATTTATGTCAGTGGCTAGTTCTTTAAGCGATTCTCTATATGCCCGCCAGTCTGTTACTTTAGCTGTACCTATTTGTTTGCGGATTACACCCGTGCGAATTGTGGTGCTTATAATATAATGGTCACTTCCTAGATTTTCGAGGGTGTTGCACCACTCCGCATTTGGACAATTTTTGGTTATGGTTAGGTCCGGACTTGTATCCGAGGAGATACTATTTCCTGTTCTTGTTGGGATAGCAGGGTCTGTTAGAAGTGTCATGCCGAGTGCTTCTATTTGTCCTGTGATATTCTTGCCTTTATTGTCCTGGGTTGGATACCCCCAGCTTGAGTGTCTGGCGTTAAAATCCCCAACTATCACTAGAGGGCTCCCCTTGGCCATTTTTGCTGCCTCTTGAAATAATTTGTCGAACGTTGCTCTTTTGTGACTAGGGGAGCTGTAGATATTAATTATGAAGGCACTCTTTCCTCTGGTGCCTTTATATGCGATTTCTGTTATTATATGCGGAATGTCCGTTCCTTCTATGGGTTTGTGACATATTGCTGTAACTTTTTTGTCCACCAATGTTGCGACCTTCCAGCTTTCATCTTCGGTACAGAAGGTCTCGTATCCCTGTAATTTAGGGTTTGTTCCGGCTTCTTGTAATGCTATGATAGCTGGCAACCTTTTTTGTGTCGTCACCAGCTGTGACAGTTGTCCAATTTTACGCCGGAACCCGCGGCAGTTCCACTGCCATATTTCGCACTCTTCTAAAGCGTGCTTTTGATGTTTAGGCATTGTTCGTCGCCTGGGTCATGGCCGACAGGCCTGGCCTGTTGTAGACTTTCTCTGCTTTTTCTCTTATGTTACTGCCTGTGGCATGCTTTCGCAACGCTTTCGTGAATTCTATTTGTTGTGCCTGGATTTTCTTGTCCAGAACATCTAGTTTTCGATCTACATGTATCAACACCTGCTCTATGATTGTGGGTATAACTTCCTTTATTGTATCTTTCAGTATTGACAGGGTAATTACGGTGTCGCCTTCTAAGTTCGGTAGTTTCTGCCCTTTCTGTCCTGCCTGGGCTGGTTTAGGTCCTTGTTGTGGTTGCTGCGTTTGTTGCTTTTTCAATTGCCTATTTTCTCTTTCTAGGTCTCCTATTCGCACTCGCATTAGATCTAGTTCGCGTTCTAGGCGCGTGAGTTGTGTTGTTGCTTGGTGTGGAGGTTGGGAGGCGATTGCTGCCCAGCTCACCTTGTTTTTGGCTTCCTTGTTATGCTTCTTCTTGCTCTTTTGCTGCTGTTGTTTTTTTGTTTGGACCCTCTCTTGGTCACTGTCCCTGGAGTTGGAGCGGTCTCGGGAGCTGGACCTGGAACGGGTCCCGTCTGGTGATGCAGAGTCCTCGCAGTCCTTGATGAACCAGCGTCTCTTGAGGATCCCGTTCGTTTGTGGTCGGCTTCGACGTTGTAACAGTTGTGGCCTGCCTCTTTGGGGGACCCATTTGAGTTTCTTGGTGCATTCCGATGCCGCCGTGGGATGAGCCTCTCCGCACAGGGCACACTCTGGTTCACATGTGTGGTCCTCAGGAGGATCCCTTAGCCGACAGTTGCTGCACGCCTTGGGCGTTGGCGTTGGGCAAACGTCCGTTCTATGTCCCTGGCTTTTGCACAGTTTGCAGTATTGTCGGGTGGGGCGATAAGGCACACATGACATTTCGCCACCGTAATAGTAAACGAAGCGTGGCACTATCGGTCCATCGAACGTGATCACTGCGGTTTCAGACTTGCCGAGCATCCGGGCTTGGACGATTGTAACTCCTTGTGTGCGCACTCGGAGATTACTTAGGAGTTCATCTTCTGGAGTTTCGCGTTCCAATCCATGTATCTATCACTCCTTTAAGGTATCCTTCAGGGGTGGTTATGTATGTGTTGATCGGATGTTTAGTGCCGTTGAGATCCAGCGTTTTGATCTTCAGGATCTTCTCCTCCACTTGTTCGTGGGGAGTACTTGCAATGATTATGTTCGACCCGTTGCGGAGGCGAAGCAGAAATTTATCACTCTTGCAGGTCTCCGGGTCGCCGCTTGCACGTTCTATCGCCCGTGCAACTTCGTAGGTTTTAAGTTCTTTCACAATTAGCCCTGGCTAGGGCCGCATGATAATTTTTATGTCGTTTCTTGGTAGCGGCGCGGCGCGCGTTCGCCGTCGGTTCCTTGCAGACGCTCCCCCGCGTTTATCTCGCTCTCCTGCAGGCGTTCTGGCGTCGCAACTGTTGCCCTTGCCGCCGTCTCGAGCTCCGCTGTCATCAGGGGCTGCTCGCACTTGTTTTCGTAAACGTTTTCGCTCTCGCAACGATATTGCAAGTTGCCACTGACCGTTCTTGGCTTCGTCGTCTTCCCTTGGTGAGATTTCCTCAGCGTCGTCGTCGCTGGTCGATTCCCCCTGTACCACCTCGTCAGGTGAGAGGAACTCTTCTTCAGCATCCGCCGCAGATCCCACTTGGGTTTCGATGGCTTGGTCATCCATGTCCATGGTGTCCTGGGCTAGTTCGGAGTCGTTGTTCGTTGGAACTTGGGCCGTCGCGGCGCGACGCTTGGGCCGGGAGCTGGATGCCGGCGTTCCGCACTCCGCTCCGCCGTTAGGCTTAGCGTGGCGGGCCGGCATGATGCGGTGGTGGTCTTAAAGTTGGTACAGGAAACCGGGTCCGCTTGTCCAACAATGTGGTATCAGCGTGATCCTGGTGTCTTCCTACACAACTCCTGCAAATTTGCTGGTGGTCACATGATGTTGACCGCTGCTAGGCACGATAATTGACGGAGCCGATGCGAACACGTCTGCACTCCTCGACGCCACCTGGCGGTCCCCCCGTCCTATCTAACTCGCCTCGAACAAGTGCTCATTTGCCTCTGAGCTGCAGCACTGCAACTGAACTTGAAGAAATGCCGCTTCGCCGCTCGAAAGCTTACCATTCTAGGGCATGTTGTTTCGAAGAGTTCCCGACCCTGCCGAACTTACAGCCTTTTCAGCGTTTACAAAACCAAGTGCAATGAAAGATCTCCGCATCTTTATCGGTCTATGTTCTTATTTCCGACGCTTTATCCGCAATTTCGCTATGATCATCAACCCTTTGACCAAGCTGCTCGGTGGCAGTAATAACCTTTCGGCATGCTCTCCTGCTTGCGACAATGCTTCCAACGAATTGCGCCGTCTCCTTACGTTGCCTCCGATACTGCGACACTTCGACCCCTCTGCACCCACTGAGATCCACACGGACGCAAGCGGTGTCAGATTAGGCGCTATTCTTGCTCAACGGAAAGATGGGTTTGAAGAGTACGTCGTTGCCTATGCCAGCCGAACTCTCAACAAAGCCGAAGGCAACTATTCTGTGACTGAAAAAGAATGTCTTGCTATAATTTTGGCCATAGATAAATTTCGTCCTTACGAGTACGGGCGCCCATTTGACGTAGTGACCGACCACCTCGCCCTGTGCTGGTTGTCGTTACTGAAAGATCCAAGTGGTCGCCTCGCTCGATGGGCATTGCGCCTCCAGGACTACGACATCCGCGTCGTGTATCGCTCTGGTCGGAAATATTCGGATGCAGACGCCCTCTCCCGTTCGCCCCTGCCTCCCGACCCTGTCTGCTTCACAAATACTACCTGCGATACCACCGCTCTCATCATCTCTGGCATGCCATCGGAGCAGCGCAAGGACCCGTGGGTGGCTTCCATTCTAGACTTTCAGTCTGTATAGTGGATCATAGGTTGAAAAATGTGATCTCCGGCTTTATGGCATTAAAATTTAATGGCATCGACATTGATGTGAGTCGAACCCATGAACTTTGGTGGGAATCGAACCCACAACCATTGGTGGTAGTCGCACCAATCACCTTTGGTTTGAATTAAGACGCGTTTAACTTCGATAGAGTTAATTGAGCACTCGAACCCACGACCTTTGTTGGGAGAAAACAATAGGAAATATCAACGCCTTCGAATGAGAATGTCAAGTGATATAATAAATGCCACGTGAGCGCGCATGCTTTCGCCATCATTCCTTTCGCGTATTTTAAAGTGACGGTCAACTTCTTTTGCAAGGCAAAACGAGTATAGCTGACACATTCTTGCAACTTAAGACAGCTGTTATGGCGATTTTAATATTTGAAAAAACCCACTGTAGCCTGGAGCGTAACAGATCGCAAATGCTATGCTTTCACTGACTGCATGGACAATTACAGAAGCAAAAAATACATCAGAGACGCCATGTAGTGGTAGACTATCTCTAAGGCTATGCTTTTCGTATAATTTTGAGATTTGAATTCATCGGAAGCGATTTCGGGAGCCGGACACACGTTAGAGAAGCTTGGTTTTTGGATACCACTTATTTCCAAAACGAATAGCTATTTCACTGCCTAATTTTATACATAATAAATATGTTTCAACAAAACTATTTATATTTCCGTTCATGTGTCAGAAAGCTTTGGCAACGCATTCTGTTCGATGACAGTGCCCTGCAACGATCCAATCCAATCCAAGTTATAGCCGACGTTTTAGTGGTAGCGAAGCGCCGGTGCAGTGTCGGAGTATCGGTTCGTTTGCCATCTTTACAGGCTGCCTAAAGTCACTTGCTCAGATATTGAGGTGTGGCAGCTACTTCTGTCTCCTTCGAGCCATTGGAGTACCGAACGTGTTTTGTTCAAAGGTGCCAACAGGCCCTAAAGTGAGGGGAAAGCCGTACACGCGAAAAAAAGCGCCACTGCAAACAGAAGCCATGTTTTCGGACTTCGGATCTCGCGCCGCCAGCTAGCAATCTTCTGTATACAGAGGCAACATCGGAAGTTAATGCCAATGGTTGTAGCACGACGTGAACCCCGACCTCGGGCTCAGCGGCAGTACGCTGTATAACCACTCAGTAGCCCAGGGGGTATTATATATCCTTATAGCATTAAACTGAATGCATTTATGTTTAAAGGGGTAAAAATAATTCACTATTCTGCGGTTGCTTATTGCATCTGCTGTACAGGCTATACTGTTATAAAAATTAATTTCTGGTTAAAATTTTCGCATATAAATATGGATATGTGTAATGGCTGTCTCAATATATCGTTCTTGTAGCCAAAGCACCAAAAGTTCGCAGGGTCAAGTGTCATGCACCTAATTTATTTCTTACTAAATTCCCGAATGAAAAAAATGTTCCTTGTATGCATAATAATAAATTTCAGTAATTGTTATTTAAAGAATACATAATTTCTTCGAAATAGCAGAAATCGCAGTGTTTTCTGTGTTAAAACTTTCCCTTGCAATGAGCTTGCAGGTGCGTCACACTTTAGGTTTGTCATATATTTGAAAATGCGTCCTATTTCTGACATGCTGTACGTAATTTTGTTTGGATTAAATCTTACATTATTCTTTGTCTACTGTAATTGTTTGTCTATTTTAAGTAATCTCGTATAATCAGCGCAAAATGAGACAAAGGACGGCAATGAAGGTTGGATGAAGACAGTGTTTGTCTTCGTCCCATCTTTTCTGCCGCCCTTTGTTTAGCCCTTCGTTTAGCCTTAATGCTTACACTTGCACTACGCAATGTGCTTCCTTTGGTTTCCGCCACACGTTTATTCTTGCTCGTAAGTTTTTTCTTCTTCAATCTAAAGCATGTGCCTGTAATGAAGTGGAAAATTCATTATATTTTGAAACTGGTGTGGGCCCATTACTTTGGTTTATTAGCAGCAGAGTGGCGACAGTGAAATGCACTGAAGTACCCGACCGGTTGTTATGGTGCATTGGTTGGGTGCTTCAGTGCATGCCGCTATCGCTGCTTCAAGGTGCACACACACACACACAAACACACACACACGCGCGCGCACCCACGCACACACCCAGACCCATACCACACACACACGCGCGCACCCACGCACACACCCAGACCCGCGCGCGCACGCACGCACGCACGCACGCACGCACGCACGCACACACACACACACACACACACACAAACACACACACACGCGCGCGCACCCACGCACACACCCAGACACACACACGACAGTGTGTGTGTGTGTGTGTGTGTGTGTGTGTGCGTGCGTGCGTGCGTGCGTGCGTGCGTGCGTGCGTGCGTGCGTGCGTGCGCGCGCGGGTCTGGGTGTGTGCGTGGGTGCGCGCGTGTGTGTGTGGTATGGGTCTGGGTGTGTGCGTGGGTGCGCGCGTGTGTGTGTGTGTTTGTGTGTGTGTGTGTGTGTACACACTGTCCGAAATACGTCCGCCTTGTTTTGTCATACAAGTGGCTACAGTGCGGTTATAAATACAAAACCAAACACTGCTCAAATGCCAACAACCACAAGGTTCATAAAACGATGGAGTCCTTAAGTACTAGGACAAAAGATGCCTCCGGCCTGGTATAACGCTTTGAGGACGTTACTTGTCGAAGGCTAGTCCCGAAATGTTTATCAACCACTGTGTAAATCTCCAAATTCTAGGTACTTATATGCGAGGACACGTTGACTTTTTTTCAAGCAGTCGGTCTACATTTTGCCTTGGCAGTTACTTATATAAGGCTTAATTAAGGCTGATAAGTTCTGCAGAAGATCCAAGGTGGACAAAGGTTCATGAAACGGAAATAGTCATTTACGACCATTTTAGCTTCGTACGACAATAGTTCGACGGAATCGAAACGATGCAGAGGAAAGCCGAATTTTTTAAATTCTTTTTTAAGAAAGCCCTATGGGTTTCGTTTGTAGTTTTAGGTTAGAATTGGGTAAATTAATTTTTTCCTTCCTCGATAACTATGTATTGTGAAAGCTAATTGTCCGCAAGAAGCCTGGGGTTCTGCTTGACGATGAAGATTATGATGATTTATATGCATCCCTTTGAAACAGGGAGGTGACAAACAGTCATCTAGCCTGCTTGATTTACCCATAGATGTTTTTTCAAGGCGCATTATTTATACATCCCATTAACCTTTTTGTTCCTCATGACAATTCAACCATTTCTTGGCCAGTGAGTAGGAGCCTTAGAATAGCTGCGACGGACATCGGCGGCAGCTGACAACTTTGCCTACCGAAACGACTATTCGAATGAGCCCACATCAGCTTGCTTTGTAAAACCGTTTTGCACGATTTTATACTGCTAATAAAGAGAAACCAAATAATACCATGTGTAATCCCCCGATTGTTGTAGTTGTTGTTAATTCAGTTAAAATTATCTCGTATAATCTTATTGGTACGCATTTTTAGGTGACATGAAAAGAATGTTACGGAAATTGCATATTCTTACCTCTTCATCTTTCTCTGCGCAGGCAGCGTATAAAATGTGCATCGTCTTTCGTTTCTGCTTTAACAAGTACATCCCATTAAAGAAAGCAAAGGTAAGAGGCTCCGTTTGCTTACACGGCATGAAAGGACCGAACATTATTGCGACGTTAAAATAGTGCGCAGGTGGGCTGCTTGTAGTGTGATGTGAAAAAGACAACTTGAAGGAATTTTCACAGGAATGCGGGTGACATTCAGCCGGCGAAGTACAGTGCACAAAGAGAGGCTCCAATTTAGAGCATTAGCGGCCGGCTATGCAGTGCAAGCTTTGTCAAACATTTATGTTGGTCGAAAGTGTGCACACCTTCAATTTCAAGCAATTGCAGCACTGGTTCATTCCGTCACGAGTTGTGCTCGCACAGTTAAAAGAAAACATTGAACGTACTAGATGAAGAAAGCATGGTAAAAAAATGTTTTATTCAAGCGCAGTGACCTGAAGGACGACAAGGTTATTTTCTCGTAGAGCCTGTTGTATAACGCATGCATGTTGGTCACCGGAGAAACATCGTTTCAGACCACCGGAAGCTTTCATCCTCCAATTCGATGTTGTAAATCATGAGAAGAGCGTGTGTGTCTTTGCGCTTTCGTAATAACCGAGCCAAAATAAAACGCCTGTATTTCGTTTTCCAGTGTTTGTGTTTGATTCGTTATCCTGATTTGTTTGTAGTTATCGTAATTGTGTATAATTGTGCCGTAATCATTATTTGATTGCTTACAAGCGGTGCGAGTTTATGTTATATATAGCGCCAATCGCGACAAATATTAAAGGAATTCATGGATAGTTGATTCTTACAAGTTATACCACCTACCTCCGCTGTACAGTTAATGTTAACAACTAAACTTCGGCGATAATATTAGGCCTACTTTGTCGAGAGACGCTGCGTGAATTTTTTAAGACCTACTGAGCAGTTGCTAATAGTACCCTAGTAATATGATAGCCGTCACGAAAGCGACTCCCCACTTGTGGCATATTCAAATGGCATATTTGGGGCTACTCTGGAGAGGAATTCCTTTTTGCCTGCTCCTGTATTCGCTGAATACTCGGCATACGAAGCCGCGATTCCAAGTGCAAAGGAACTGCTCTTTTTCGTATTCTTGTATTTGTTTTAACCGCACTTGCGCACTCCAGGCGCTTTTCCCAGCGAAAGCGAAATGGACCCCTCGTCTGGCCGGAATGGAGACTACCGACAGCACCACCTCGACGGAGGCAACCTTTGCCCTCGGTGATTGACGATGAACAGGGCGTCACTCAGGACTGTTTTGTTTACATCTTGGAGGTGGGGTGGAGTTGCGACGAAGAGAGGGGACGGTCGTGGGCGTAGGTGTATGCGTGTGTAAGAGAAAAGGGGACACTCTTTGGGGACAGCTACGTCTGCGCCAAAACCTGTTGTCTCTTGTACCTCTGATACGCAGACTTGGGCCGCACGGGAAGACCTTCGATAATGATGACCTCAGCCATGATCGTCGTTTCGGCTTCCTTCAGCAAGACGTACCTCAGCTTGGGGCGCACAGCAGTGTCTCGGACCAATAGAGAAGTTTAGCTTGTCCGGTAGTCGGGTAAACGCGGGCGGTCCGGGCGTTGGGGCGTGTTAGCGGAACCGTAAATGTGAGCGGCCTGTATGGTGCTGCTACCTGCTGGCGCAGAGTTCAAACTGACAAAAACAGCTAATATTGCACTAACCAAGTGTATTCTACTTCGCTGCTGGTGTAAATTTTCGGCCGTGGCGTAATCGTGTTGCTGCCGAAAATTTACACCAGCAGCCAAGTAGAATACACGTGGTTACTGCAATATTAGCTGTTTTTGTCAGTTTGAGTTGTATGCCACCAGGTGGCAGCACCATACAGGCCGCTCACGTTTACGATTCCGCCAACACGCCCCAACGCCCGGACCGACCGCGTTTGCCCGATCACCGGACAAGCTAAACCTCTCTAATGACTGCTCTGAGACACGGAGATGTGACACCGGCGGGTCAAGAATTGCCTCGTTTGGATCGGTCGGGAGCTACGACTGGAAGCATGTGTAGTGCGAGATTAGCCAGTGCTGCACTGTGCCCCATCATAATGAGCGCGCCATCAGATGTAAGCGACTGCTGTATTAAGAAGGGGTCTAGGGCTCTTGAGAACCCAGCGTATATAACGAGGACTCAAAGTGAAAGGGTGAACGTTGTTTCCGCCACCCTCGATGGTGAGCTGAACTTCGCACCAGAGCAGGGGAACTGCTTTAAGAATTTGGTCGCCGGGCAAATCCTAGAACACGAGAACCGTGGTCAGGAACTTGCTTCCGGCTTGTGTGCAGAACTGAAAGTCAAGCGTCCCGACCGGCATTAGTGGGCTGACAAGGCCTCGAAGAATAACCTCGGTCCACGAGTGCAGACTGGGGCGGGGCCTCGAAACAGCGCCGTACACTCAGCTCCAGTTCCCACAAGAGCAGTGAGCTCCCCTATGTCGTTGGCGTGTACCCGCTGCGTTAGAAGAAGCCGCGTTTCGTAACGAATGGCCTGATATGGAGCATGCGTGCAGTTCTCGTACTCATGTCCGAGTCACCCACACGAATAACTTCCGCAGTGCGAGGTAGCGGGCTCTTGTGCAGTAGCGGCCAGACGCCGCCTTGAGGTATACTGCAACTCCAGCGCTCGCCGTACCAGATCCAGGATATCATCGTCGACTGGCTGCACAGACAGTATGACCCCGTTCGTAGAGTCATGCATGCCGTCCACGACATACTGTCTGGTTACGGGAAAAGGCCAGGCCAGGCCGCAAGCTTCCACGAGTCGTACTTTGTTGCAGATGATTATTACGACTCTTGGCTTGCGTGCGCGGCCGCATTGCCATGAAACGAGCGCCATAAGCACTCAGGAGCGTCGCAAATGCAGTTGTCAACGCCGCATCTAGGTTAGCCATGTGGGATACGTGGTTCCTTGAAAACGATGCGAGGTTTGACCTGCTCCTCGGAGACTCGTTCCGCAAGGGATTTGTTGAATCTCTGGCCAAGAGTGTTGGAGGACAACGGAGTCCACGGTGAGGACTCGGACAAAATGGCGTTCAGGAAAACTTTGGTACTCGGGAAGTTCTGTCTCGGCTTGCAGTGTAAGTGCGGCGCACCCGCTGCCGGCATTAAAGGAGCTCGCTATGTTATGGAGCTGTGGTGAGAGCATGGCGGCGACGCGAACAAGATCGCCGTTGTTGAGTTGGCCTGGAGCCGCCGCGAGGCCTGCACGTCGTCCTCGGATTATTGGGCAGGTACTTGCCACACTGGTGGCACAGCGAGATGCGTGACCAATGGAGCACAGTTGGCATCCCTACACAAGTCGCAGGTTGCGGTAGTCGTAGGTTACGTATCCATGACAAGGGCAGCCTGGACAGCGTTCCCTGGGAGGAGCGACTCAGCGTGCTGAGGATTCAAAGGGGCCCTGAACCGCTTTTATTGCGATAGCAATTATATGGACACTCCAAAGCAGATTTCTGCCGTCGTCATCGCCGTCGCCGTCGCCGTGAGGTTCCGTATGACGTAAATGGAGATGAAATCGTCGCCGCGCGCCGCCAAACGCTGTATCTGCGAGTGAAAGGGCCCGGGGGACGCGCGCTTTCACGGGGAGTGAACCCACGGCGGAGAACCAACGCGCGTTCTGCGCCGTGCTCCCTTAAGCGCTGCAGAAGTAGGCGTCTCTTTCCTCCTTTACAATCACTATATATGTAGAGCAAACGCGCCTTCTCCCGACGCGCGAAAGGCCATGGGGGGGGGGAGGGGGGGGAAGAGAGGCGACGTTTAGCTGCGGCACCAAGTGCCTATTTATATCAGAGGCTCCGGCAATTGGCGCTGAGCCGTGCTCCCTCAAGGGCTGCAGAAGATAGCGCCAACCTTTCCCTTTCCCTCAAGAACCACTTATCAGAGGCTCCGGCAACATTCACCAACGCCGCACGCATTTTGTGCGAACGCGGGCAAAACCCCGACGGCGTCGACAACAGCTCTGCGTGTTGCCGGTGCTGCTGCATATCCAAGTTTATACAGCTGATAAAGCTACTATCATTACTCCGTATAGCTCTCTACAAATTTGTTATCGCAATTGATGCTTCGCCTTTCAGGTGAAACTGCGACAACTTTTTTTTATCGAAGCGGAGAAATGATTTTTAAGTTAATATAGTCTATCTCAAAAATACTTTGCTGCAGAAAGTACTTCAGTGCGTTCAGCAGAAGCGGAGTTATTGGCAATCAAACATGAAATCGCGGTGCTTCTGCTCCTTCTTCATTGATATGCACTACGCAGGATACGGCGGAGCGGTGTGTGCCCACAGCGCTCCGCCTACTGACCGTTACCGTGGCGCGCAGTTGATATCTAATTGTGGATGTTAACGTAACGCAACTACTTCCGATTTTGGCGTCCACGACGCGCCAAACGTAAGCCAAATGTGGTTGCCCGCGTCGCGCTTAACCAGCGGACATGTCACGGCACCCCATGGCGGCTGGATATCCACGCTACGTAGCAGACCTGAGCTACGTGCTAATGTAGCGGGTATGCGCCGCTTTTGCTTTGTGCACGACAAGACTCGATTGCGTCTTCGCGCTCATATGTTGCAGTCTGACCGTGGTGCGGACCGGCTTTGTCCTGCACCAGCTTGACCGGTGGCTAGCAGCCACATCCGACCTGCGCACTTTGAAGCGCTGTCAAGAAGTCAGCCCAGGCGTCTAACCAGGAGCGACCAGGAGTGGGCGCGCGCTGGCAAGCGTGCAATGTGTCTGACCTTACGTTTCGCGTGGTTCGAGGCTAGTTGAGCGTTCAAAACTTGTCGAAATGAGCGAGACCGTACAGATACGACACTGATAAGCAGGCTAGCCAACGTTTGATTGCTGCGCTCGTGACCGCGGCTGAGCGTGAGCAAACGATAGTCGGCTTCTTCTGGAAGTACGTAGTGATTATCCAAATTCAAAAGAAGGTTATCGCTTACTTCAGGCTGCTTATTTAACTTCGTCAATAAATATAGACAGTAACAGTAGGAAGACGCGCGCTGACCTAAACACCATTCTTGATTGACGTCGGCCATTCGCCAATAGCAGCCGGGTTTTCTGGACGCGTTATTACGGAACAAAGCGTCCAGAAATGAGTGAGAAGCAGGCTTCTGTTTAAAAGAGAGCGTTTGAGAGAAGGGTCACTTCGCGCTCCGCTTTCGTACTCCACGCGCTGCGCACGACTGTAAAACTTGACTGAGATGTTTACAGGAGAGTATTCTATCCGCGGACTGTTTTTTCACCAAGCCTGAGGGATGGTGACTTTAATGCTGGTTCTTCGTAGACTTCGCCGAGTCCTTTTAGCTCCTGGTGTTCCTCCTCGTGTATTCTTGTAGCGCTGCTCGCGCGCCTCTCTCTCTCTCTCTCTCTCTCTCTATATATATATATATATATATATATATATATATATATATTGTGACGAGGTTTATTGTCGTCGATAACGTTGTAAGAACGCTAGGAACTGGTAGGCACTGCAAGGGCTGTTTGTAGCACGGGGTTCTCTCGCGATCACGGCACGGTCCTTCGTCTTCCTCCTCAGTCGGCACATAAACAGGGGCGCCTCTGCTTCATTACAATGCCCCGGGAGCGAAGCATAGCCATCCTGGCGACTCAGGGCGCAGAGAAGGTGAGTGGGTCGTAATACGGTTTCAGGCGGTTGACATGTACTGTTTCTCGCCCGCGACGACGCAGGTCTGGTGACACTGTGAGCCGCTCAACGATGTAGTTGACCGGTGAAGTGGCATTGATGATACGGTACGGACCGTGATAACGCGACAGGAGTTTGGAAGAGAGGCCAGGAATATGGGCTGGTATCCATAGCCAAACAAGTGACCCGGGAGCGAAGCTGGATGGTGGTTGATGAGTATCGTCATGTCGTGTCTTTTGACGTTCTTGAGTCTCGCTAGTGAGGGAACGTGCCAGCTGACGGCAATCTTCAGCATACTTGGTGACTTCGGAAAGCAGAGTGTACTCTGCGGCATCAGGTTGGTACGCCAATATGGTGTCCAAAGGGCAGGAAGGCTCTCGGCCATACACAAGGAAAAACGGGGAAAAGCCAGTAGTCGCTTGCGTTGCGGTGTTGTATGCGAACGTGACAAAGGGGAGTACGGTGTCCCAGTTGGAGTGGTCGGACGAAATATACATCCGCAACATGTCGCCAAGTGTGCGATTGAACCGTTCGGTCAGGCCGTTGGTTTGGGGATGGTATGCGGTCGATTTTCGGTGAATGATCCTGCACTCCGTGAGGAGGGCTTTGACACCCTCCGACAAGAAGACACGGCCCCTATCACTCAGTAGTTCTCGGGGAGCACCGTGGCGAAGAACAAAATTGCGAAGGATGAAAAACCCAACTTCACGGGCGGTCGCTGCCGGCAGAGCTGCAGTCTCAGCGTAGCGAGTAAGATGATCTACGCCCACTATAATCCACCGATTTCCACACCCGCTGCATGGAAGCGGGCCGTAGAGGTCGATGCCGACGCGGTCGAACGGACGAGCCGGGCATGGTAGCGGCTGCAACGGTCCTGTGAAATGGTGTGTAGGTGTCTTGCCCTGTTGGCAAGTAGTACAAGCCTGAATGTACTTTTGCACAAAGTTGTACATGCCTCGCCAATAATAGCGCTGACGCAACCTTGTGTAAGTTTTGAGGACGCCGGCATGAGCGCTTAGGAGATCAGCGTGAAAAGATGCGCAGATGTCAGAGCGCATATGACGAGGTATAGCAAGGAGCCATTTCCGACCGTCCGGCATACAGTTGCGGCGATATAGAATGTTGTCTCGTACGGAAAAGTGGGTTGCTTGGCGACGCAGTGCTCGTGTCGAAGGGACATCAGACGGAGCGGCAAGGTAGTCAAGTAACATTGCAAGTGTTGGGTCCTTTCGCTGCTCTGTGTGCATGTCGGTGGTGGTCAATGGTGACAGGGTGGACGCGGAGTCTGACAGAGACGCCAAGTCAGGCGTCAGTGGGGAGCGGGAGAGCGCATCAGCGTCGGAGTGCTTGCGACCGGAGCGGTACATGACGCGGATGTCGTACTCTTGCAAGCGAAGCGCCCAACGTCATAAGCGTCCCGACGGGTCTTTCAAGGAAGAAAGCCAACAAAGGGCATGGTGGTCTGTAACTACGGCGAAAGAACGGCCGTAAAGGTATGGACGAAACTTGCTTAGTGCCCAGATGATCGCCAGGCACTCCTTCTCTGTCACTGAGTAATTTAATTCTGCTTTCTTCAGAGTACGGCTAGCATAAGCGACGACGTATTCATCATAGCCAGCTTTCCGTTGCGCTAAGACCGCACCAAGGCCAACTCCGCTCGCATCAGTGTGAACTTCCGTAGGAGCAGCAGGGTCGTAGTGGCGTAGAATAGGCGGTGAAGTCAACAAGTGGCGCAACTGCTGAAATGCCGCATCACATTCAGGTGACCACGCTGCTATGCCGTTACTTTCGGAAAGTAAACTGGTCAAGGGCGCCATGATGGATGCGAAGTTGTGTACGAAGCGACGAAAATACGAACATAAGCCAATAAAACTTCTGAGGGTTTTGATAGACGTGGGCGTAGGGAAGTCTTGAACGGCGCGGAGCTTGTCTGGGTCCGGGAGGACGCCGTCCTTTGAGACTACGTGACCCAAGATGGTTAACTTGCTTGCAGCAAAACGGCACTTTTTGAGGTTGAGCTGTAGGCCGGCAGAGGCGAGACAGGTCATAATTTCATGCAGGCGAGCGAGGTGTGTCAGAAAATCGGTTGAGAAGACGACGATGTCGTCGAGGTAACATAGACATGTCTTTCATTTGTGGCCGCGAAGGATGGTATCGATCATACGCTCAAAAGTAGCAGGCGCATTGCACAACCCGAAGGGCATGACGTTAAACTCGTAGAGGCCATCGGGTGTAACGAATGCGGTTTTCGGACGATCATGTTCGGCCACTGGAACTTGCCAGTACCCGGAGCGAAGATCCAAGGACGTGAAATATTCTGCGCCTTGCAAGCAGTCGAGAGCGTCATCGATTCGAGGCAGTGGATAAACGTCTTTTCTTGTTATCTTGTTTAGGCGTCTGTAGTCGACACAAAAACGAATGGAGCCATCTTTTTTTCTTACCAACACGACAGGTGAAGACCAAGGACTTTGAGAAGGACGGATGACTTCCCGTTTGAGCATGTCGTCCACTTGCTCTGTGATGACTCGTCGCTCTTTGGCCGATACACGATACGGGCGCTGTCGCAAGGGAGAGTGGGAACCGGTGTCAATGGTGTGAGAAACACCGGTGGCACGGCCCAATGACGTCTGATGGCAGTCGAAAGAAGAAAGAAACTTGTGAAGGAGAGCGAGAAGTTGGCGGCGATGAGATGGGGAAAGAGCAGGGTCGATGGCGTTGTCAAAACACACTGAAGACGTTGAGTCTGACACAGAAGCGATGGCGTCAACGTAACAACGATGGGAGTCGGTAGGAACATCGAGATCGTCAACGTAGTCGACCGCCTGCAAGTATCCTAGGGTCTCTCCACGCAGTAGGCTGATCGGATACTGGTATAGTTGGTGACCAGCATAACAGTTGACCCAGATGTTATAGTGAGCACGGCAAACGGAAGAACGATGCCCTTGCGCTGAGCAAACACGTCGGACGGTGTAAACACTACAGTGGCGTCAGAGTCGGCAGCAGACGACAGGACAACAGCCAGCGACGACTCAGGGGGTATGGTTGTGTCGGCATCAACAATGAGTTTATCGGCAACGCGAGGAGAGCCGGTCAGCAGTGACTCACATAGTGGTAAAAGCGAAACTTTTGCGCGCGAACAGTCAATGACAGCATGATGACGTGACAGAAAATCCCAACCAAGGATGAGGTCATGAGAGCACGATGGTAGCACGAAACACTCGATTATGTACAGAACTTCGTTGATGATAACACGGGCCGTGCATACAGCTGATGGGTGAATTCGCTGCGCGCTGGCAGTGGCGAGCACAAGGCCAGAGGGAGCTGTAGTCACTTTTCGGAGTTTGCGACGAAGTTTCTCGTGAATGACGGGAACGGCGGCTCCGGTATCGACTAGCGCAACTGCGGGTACTCCCTCTATAAAACGGTAATAACATTTTGCGGCGAAGATGGAGGTCTTGAGAACGTCGACGTATTAGCAGTTCTTGCCTCAGGAACTGCACCAGTCAGTTTCCCGCTTCAGTGGAAGCTCGACGACGCAGCGGCGAAATCGAACGCCGACGAGGGGAAGGGGAACGACGAGTTTCTGATCGGCGATCAGTGTCAAGACGTCTCGGTGAAAATGGAGACGCGGCGGCGTATTGTGGTGCGTAGGTGGGCGTTTCAAAGGTGGTAGGCGTTGTTGGGGCGCGGCGGCGACAGAAGCGCGCCACATGGCCAGCAATGCCGCAGGCGAAGCAGATAGGCCGGTTGTCTTCAGTGCGCCACGTCGAGGTTGGACGAAAAAACTGCGGTGACGGTCGGGCAACTGGAAATGAAGCCGGATGCATGGGCGATGAAAAAGAAGCTGGCGGCGGAGGAGGCCGTGCAACCACGGCTGCGTAACTGAGCGGCAACGACGTAGGGTGAGTGGGAAAGTCGGCATATGGCAGCGCCACACTCATAGGAGGTGATGTTGTAGGAGCTGCAGGAAGCGCTTCCGATATCTGATTCCGGATGGCTTGCTGTAGCGTTGGAGTCAAAGCTGCCGAAGGTGAGTCGCTGTGAGGCAGCAGCGATAGCTGCCTGGCCACCTCTTCACGAATAAAATCTTTTATATGTTGCGATAGGGTCGAGTTGGGCAGAAGGTCGGCAGAAACCGCAATGCTCGAGACGGAATCGGCGAGCTGAATGTTTTGGCGAGCGATGGAACGTTGGCGGCGCAGCTCGTCAAAGCTCTGACATTGGTTGGTAAGGACTGATACGCTCGTTGGGCTTTTTGCCAGCAGCATCTGGAATGCGCCGTCCTCTATGCCCTTGAGGATATGCTTAATCTTGTCATCCTCCGACATGGTGGGATTTACCCGCTTGCACAAACCGAGAACATCCTCGATGTAGCTGGTGAATGTCTCTCCAGGCTGCTGTGCGCGCTGGCGCAGACGCTGTTCAGCGCGTAGCTTACGCACAGCGGGGCGATCAAACACTTCGGCAAAAAGGGTCTTAAATGCTGACCAGCTTGAAAAGTCTGATTCGTGGTTGAAGAACCACAGTTTGGCTACGTCGGCGAGGTAGAAGGACACATAGGACAGCTTAGCCTGGTCGTCCCATTTGTTATGGGCACTTACACGTTCGTACGATGAGAGCCAGGCTTCCACGTCGTGTTCGGCGGTCCCACTGAAAATGGGTGGATCGCGATGAAGAGGGACGCCGGCGCAGACGACAGTGGCAGCCGGTGGTGCAGGCAACGGAGTGGCTGGATCAGGCATAGTGCAGGGTGATCGTGTTGGTGTTGGCAGGGTTCGAGTGCGGAGCTCCAGGACGAGGCGAAGGATCTCAGCAACCTCCACCAAATGCGACGAGGTTTATTGCCGTCGATAACGTTGTAAGAACGCTAGGTACTGGTAGGCACTGCAAGGGCTGTTTGTAGCACGGGGTTCTCTCGCGATCACGGCACGGTCCTTCGTCTTCCTCCTCAGTCGGCACATACCCAGGGGCGCCTCTGCTTCATTACAATATATATATATATATATGCTCTCACGATGTCATCCTCGGCTGGGATTCTCTCTCGCGCCACAATGCCGTGATCGATTGCGCACGGGCCGAAATAGAACTATCGCCGCTGCTAGATTTCACGCCCACTGACGCTCCGTCGCTTTCCAAGAAACTGATCGTCGAATCCGACACTCAGGTTGCTCCCAACGCCTCAATGATCGTGTCCATGCACTGCAGTGGCCTCTCGGACGCCATTGCATTAGTTTCGCCATCTGGCCGTTTCCTCGCAAGGAAGGGCCTCTTGCTACCTTTTGCGACCGTGGGCATCGTCAAGCCCAAAATTTGGCCCAATTTTCGTTTGCAACCCGTGCCCATACCCTCTCATGCTGCTCCGAGGAGAATGTGTTGGTACCGTGGAAGCCATCGACGACGTGCAAGTTATCGACGTGCCCGACTACCCATATAGCGCAACCTACCGTACGATCAGTGCTGTTTCTACATCAGATGCATTTCCCAGAGATGTATTTGGTTCCTCCATCGCTGGAACCCTTACTGCGGCCCAGCGTTCCCAGCTGATGTCACTCTTGGAAGAATTTCGCTCGTCTTTCGACGTGGGGCAAGCTTCCCTGGGTCGGACTTCAACTGTCACGCATCACATCGACACTGGCTCTCACCCACCATTGCACCGTATCGCGTTTCTGCCAGAGAACGTCGTGTGATTGACGAGCAAGTCGACGACATGCTTCGGCGTGAAGTAATTCGACCCTCCAAAAGTCCATGGGCTTCGCCTGTCGTCCTTGTTGCAAAGAAGGACGGCTCCGTCAGGTTTAGCGTCGATTATCGCCGGCTTAACAAGATCACTCGCAAGGACCTCTATCCTCTGCCACGCATAGACGACGCAATTGACTGCCTGCAAGGAGCCGAGTTCGTTTCATCTCTGGATTTGCGCTCCGGGTATTGGCAAGTGCCTATGGAAGAAGTCGATCGGCCTAAAACAGCCTTTATCATGCCCGGTGGCTTCTACCAGTTCAACGTCATGCCGTTTGGACTCTGTAATGCGCCCGCGACATTCGAGCGTGTGATGGACACAGTTCTGCGAGGCTTAAAGTGGCACACATGTTTGTGTTATCTTGACGACATTGTCGTTTTCGCGCCTGACTTCACCACGCACCTCCAACGCCTCCGCCGTGTTTTGAATTGTTTATCGAACGCCGGCCTACAATTAAACATAAAGAATTGCCGATTTGCTGCGCAGCAACTCACGATACTTGGCTATGTGGTATCCAAGGACGGAATTCTGCCCCACCCCGACAAACTTCGCGCCGTTGCCGAGTTTCCCAAGCCAACGTCCATCAAAGAATTGCGCAGTTTCATCGGTCTGTGATCCTACTTCCAACGCTTCATTCGGAATTTCGCCGCCATCGTATCGCCCCTGACGAAGCTCCTTGGGAGCAACGGGCTCCTCACCTCGTGGTCATCAGAGTGCGACGAGGCGTTCATGAGTCTTCGTCGTTTGCTGACTTCACCCCCCCCCCCCAATTTTGCGCCACTGCGACCCGACGGCCCCTACAGAGGTCCACACAGATGCCAGCGGTGTTGGCCTTGGCGCTGTCCTCGCGCAAGGCAAGCAAGGGTTCCCTGAGTATGTCGTTGCTTATGCCAGCCGGACGCTTACTAAAGCCAACAATAATTACGCCGTGACTGAAAAAGAATGTCTCGCGATCATCTGGGCTCTTAATAAGTTCCTGCCATATTTGTATGGCCGCCCATTTCATGTCATCACCTATCACCACGCATTATGTTGGCTGGCGTCCTTGAAAGATCTGTCCGGCCGTCTTGCACGTTGGGCACTTCGCCTGCAAGACTACCACATCCGCGTACTCTACCGCAGCGGACGACACCACTCGGACGCCGATGCCCTCTCGCGCTCTCCCTTGGCTGACAACAATATATCTCGGTTCACTGTGTCTTCCATCGACCTTCGCACCATCGCTTCCGAGCAGCGCAAGGACCCCTGGATTGCGTCACTTATAGGCTGGCTCTCTGATCCATCGACCAGGTCTACAACCCGCGCGTTGCGCCGTCAAGCTCACCATTTCGCCATTCGCGACGACCAGCTTCACCGGCGCAATTACAGCTCCGACGGTCGCCAGTGGTTGTTAGTAGTGCCGCGCAGCCTGCGTTCCGAAATATGCGCAGCTTTGCGCGCCGATCCAGAGTGTGCCCATGCTGGCGTTTTCAAGACTTACCAGCGCCTTCAACAGCGGTACTACTGGCGAGGGATGTACAGCTACGTTCAAAAGTTCGTACGCTCTTGTCCCGATTGCCAGCGCCGGAAATCTTCACCCCGCCTCTCGCCAGGTGGGCTGCAGCCTTTACCTTGCCCCACCCTGCCTTTTGGGCGCGTCGGTATAGATTTGTACGGGCCTCCTCCCATGACTTCAGCTGGAAACCGCTGGGCCATTGTGGCAGTCGACTATCTTACGCGATACACTGAAACTGCGGCGCTTCCGGCAGCTACAGCGCGTATTGTTGCCTCCTTCCTGCTTCGTCGATTCATCCTACGTCATGGGCCACCCCAGGAGCTGCTCAGTGACCGCGGACGGGTCTTCCTCTCCGAAGTAGTTGAAGCTGTTCTCAAAGAGTGCCACGTTGTTCATCGCACAACAACAGCGTACCATCCTCAAACCAATGGACTCACGGAACGATTCAACCGTACACTCGGTGACATGCTCTCAATGTACGTCTCCTCCGACCGCACCAACTGGGACGCCATTCTACCCTTAGTCACCTACGCGTACAGTACCGCTACGCAGAGCTCTACTGAGTTTTCGCCATATTTCTTATTGTACGGCCGGTACGCATCGCACACCATCGACACAATGCTACCATACCGGCCCGACGCATCTGAATGTGCGCCCATTTCTGATACGGTAAGACATGCCGAAGAGTGCCGCGTCCTCTCCCGTGGCTTTACCTCCACTGACCAAGAGCGGCAGAAGAATACTCGCGGTGACACCACCTCTGCGCCCACCTTTCTTCCTGGAGCGCTTGTGTGGCTCTCAGTTCCTTCCGCTGCACCTGGTCTGTCTTCCAAGTTAATGCCCAAGTATGAAGGTCCCTACCGCATCGTCGAGCGTGCATCACCCGTCAACTATGTGATTGAGCCTGTTGAACCATATTCGGACATACGCCGTCGCGGACGCGACATTGTCAACACCGAGCGCCTCAAACCGTACTATGATCCACTAATAGTGCCGAACTGTTAGGTCGCCGGACGGCTCCCTTTTTCGTCCCCCGGGGTAATTGTGGTGAAGAACAGGGACGATGCACTGGGGCATCCTTATCAGCGCTGTCTAGTGGGTCAGTCTCTCCAGCGCATCGCTAGGACTACGCCGCTCGCGCTCGCTGTTCCTTGAACTGATCCAACGGTTGGCCCTAACGCCTCTGCGCAATAAACGCCTTTACAATATATATATATATATTGTCACGTAGTAGTGACGCTGAAGTGAACAGTCGTAAAACTGTGTATGACGAAACTTATGCTTTACTGGGCGAACCTGTGCCCACATAAGCAAGCTACGCTCGAAGCACAACGAAAGCCGCGAACACAGTCGGCGATGGTCGAAATCTGATCAGCGGCGAAGCGGGTCGGCTTTTATACCTGAGTCATCGAAGGTTCCAGGTTAATCCCTGATGCCCGCGTGTCTTCCAGAAAGTTCTAGACAATTCGCGTCGGTCACACAATCAGATAACATAAGCGTCGGTGAAAACAGACAACGGAAAGAAGCATCCGATAACGTTCTAGAAACTTCCGATACAGGCGCGTCCTGCGCCGAGCGATAACGGTTAACATTTGTTAGCCGGTGGAAAGCGGCCACCGGTGAAAGATAAACATGTATACGTGTCAATATATATATATATATATATATATATATACGCAGCGCCATTTGCGTCTCTAGAAATCTGCAAGCGCCTAGGGCGAAGCGAGCGCAGTGTAATTGCATTCTGGGAGCAACCTGAGCTACACGAAACTGAACTTAACTCGAGGGGACCTTCGCACTATTGCACGTGCGACCTCAAATCTAGAGTAAGGTTGTCCGGCCCTTGTGTTCAATCAGCTACTCCAAAGCTGCAATAATGTCAAGGTTATTTCGCAGTTCTATCTACTTTCTTTAGTAGTACAAATATTTTAATTAATTTCATGCAGAAGTTATGTAACACGGCTGTTCAAACCGAGGTTTTCTTTCTTTTCACTAGGTGCATTGCGAAAGCCAGATCCCAGATACATGACAAAAACTGGCTGGGCTCAGACAAAATGTTTCGCATTGAATACCGACTTCATCGTTGCAATCACTTTGCACCTTCTGTCACATATCGTGTAATGAAACCACTGACTCCCTACAGAACTTCAAACAACATTCCCACGTTTTACAGCTAAGCTGTTGGTCAGGATATTTCGTTGGGCGCTCACCCCCCGGAAGCTGGAAAAAGGTGTCTGAGCTTCCGCAAACAGTATTATGTTTTCGCGTATGTTCAAATTACAATGCGATGCTATCATATCTGTAGGTTTTGTTTAAGTCGTACTTACAAATTTTCTCACACATTTCACTTCGAGAAATTCAGTTAGTTCAATAAAGCACTAGCGCCACAAAAAGGGCTTTGTCTTTCAGTTTCTATGTACCAGATTTATGTTTTCTAGTATATTCAAATAACAATTCGAAGCTATGATGTCTACAGCTTGTGCGTAAGTCGTACAATACGCATTTTCTGACGTTGTTTAGTTTTAAACATTAATTTAGTTTAATAAGGCACTTACTCTTGGCGAACGGCCTTGAAGAACGATTATGTATGCTGCACTTCCGTACACGTGCGCGCGCGTGCGTCGTCTAACATCATTTGTCTAATATCAGTTGTCTAACGCCGTCTGTTATGGTGGTGGTACTTGTCTAAGGTGCGCACCAGCTTTGTTGTAAATCCGCTTTCACAAGGTGGAATAGACGCGGATGTTTTAACAGCGAAGCTGTTTAATCCAGCCGTAATTTGTGGTGCGTGCCAAGGAAACTGCCGCGCCGTAGCCATAGCAACCCGGAAAAGAAGGAGGAGAGAAGGAGAGTGCGCATGCACGCGGTCTCCTCCTCGCCAGCTCTCTGCCTTCCCGACCCCCGTCTCTCTTTTCTCCCCGGAGCGCTGAGCCAGGAGCACGGTGGCCAGGAGAAATAAACTGTCAGCCCTTCAACTGGGGTGCAGTTGAAAGACCAGCGAAATTGTACTATGGTGGGAATTATATATTTCCAATTATGACTATTAAGATGTGATGGTGTAATTGGTTATTTCGATTATTAAAGAATGAGAAATATACATGATCTCGTGGTTTTCGTTTATTTAGTGATTACAGGGACCATGGCCTTATGGTCGCTACCCTACACCACCATAGTGTGTACGGCAAAGGTTGGCACGTTCTTCATAAACACGTCACCAAAGTCGCGTGCGTTCGGTGCGAACGCGGGCAAAACGCCGCCGCCGTCGACACCAGTTGTGCGCGTTGTTTGTGTGACCGCACACAAGCGCTGTCAAAACGCTGGCTACGTGACGGAACGGCTAAACGTCATTGTCGACACTGTTAGGGGAGAGGCGGGTGAGAGCCCATAGAGAGTCGTGGCACAGGCGGCAGAGGCCAGCAGGGCTGCGCGCATGCGCCGCAGTGGGAGAGCAGACGCGCACATGCACAGTCTAGGTACAGTGCCTAGAAGTATATTCTAGGCACTGTAGTCTAGGTACAGTGCATAGTATATTCTAGGCACTGTAGTCTAGGGTGCCTCGATGCGTTCCTCGCCCATCGCTCCCCTTCCACTGGGAAGTCGCGTTTGGTCCTCCTCCTCCTCTCAGCCATGCGTTCGCTCCGCGTTAAAGCGCGCGTCGCTCGCCCTCGCGCGCTTTCACTCGCACATAAGTGGTGTTTGCTTTCCGCCGTGCGATCGCTCCCCATGAAAGCGCGCGCCCCTCGCCCTCGCGCGCTTTCACTCGCACATAAAGCATACGTCCAATGAGAGCTTGTTTCTAATGCCGGACGCGACCATCGAAAAGTGAGCCCTTTAACAGTTTCGCAATAAAAAAAGCTGGCTGACTGATATCCAGCGGCTAGCCTCCAACGTGTTCAGCGTCGGCAAGCAACGTCGTTCTTGGCACTGTGCGAACATTGGTTAGCCTAGCTGCGTTTCTTGCATGCCAGCAACGCTGTCGCTCGTAGCCGCTGATGCGTCCAGCGCTGGTCACGCTAAATGTCGCCAACACGCTCGGCGTCGGCAAGCAACACCGTTATTGGGACTGTGCCAACCTCGGTTAGCCTGCCTGCGTTTGCGGGAAGCCAGGGACGCTGTTGCTCATCGGCGCCGATGCGTCCAGCGCTAGTTACGCGACATGTCGCGAAAGTGAAGGTACCTCCGAATACATTCACACATGTGTAGTTAAGTTCAACCAAGACCAAGCGGCAGCGAAGTTAATACTTAACAATAGCAGCCAGTAAACTCGGGGATCGGCACTTTCGCTGTGCCGAAGCTTTGCACGACGGAGTGCAAACTTGCCCGTTTTTTTTTTACTTTAGAGCTACTTATTTGCAATTTTTATCCAACAACGCGAACATGTTCAAGTGATTTGTATTGGGCTTCCAGGGTTCTGATGCATACCGAGAAGCAACATACACGTGCATTGGGAATACGTCAGCCCTCCTCACTGCCAGACTGAATCCGGTGAGTCTGGCGACGTTAACGTTTTCTCTCATTTTTGATGGTTTATTATGATGAGAAAATTCAGAGCGCAGCCTGCATCGAAGTAGGAACCATCTGCTCACCCTCACGGAAGGGCAAGGGGAGTATAAACAAGGAAAAACAAAAATTCGTTATGGTCACAAAATTAATGGCATCAATGAACACAGAAAAAAAGGTATAGTGAAAGTCTGCCTTTGCAATCACTGTTGTGAAAAATTCGACACTAACCTTTTGACAACTGCGCCGACATTTATGGTCTCGCCGGGGCTTCAAGATAATCTTTTCTGTCAAGGGTTGAGTGTCCCAATTCTCCGAATGCTGCCACACTTGCACTGGACACCGCGGGAAGCTCCTGAACACGTGTTTTATGATCTAAGAAGAGCTCGCGCATTCCTCACTGTCTGGAGGAGTCAGTAAAGTGTATGTAGCGCCGAGTGAACGCCACACCTAGTCGTCGCCTCTGTGTAACATGTGTGATTTCTCAGGATGCTTTCAGACAAATTGATTCGCACGTCTAGGTCAGTTCAGTATAAAGATAGCGGTCACTGTGTCTCGACTGAGCCCTATATACCTCAATACTTATGCTCGTTATTCTGTAGATTAGAGTGTAGTGGACTTAGTGCTTCGCGTCCGCCGGTCTAGAAACTTGTCTAGAAACGGGGCAGAATTTCCCGTGGCATTTGTGATAGATATCCTTGCCTTCCTTCATTTTCTTCTCAACCGCACTGCCTGAAACACACTGAAATCAAGCATGATGACAACAAATCAGTGCAAAAGCAGGTTTCTGCCACGTCTTCTATCATGCAACCGTAGCATCCATTTTTACGGCAACGCAGTCAAATACTTGCGCGGCAGATTTGGCATCACAATGCACTCTCCACTACGGAATGAACCCCCTCAATGATGGCTGTGTTCTATGTTTGAAGTGGAAGCGCATAGCGACAGACAAATGTTTTTTTATATATATATAGGAATCTTATTGGGGAAATAGTCGGCGTCACCAACATGCAGACGTGGCCAATCCTGCCGACACACGACAGAAATTTGATAAAGGCTAGGTTCTATTTCTCGATAAATCGCTGGATAGTAGGAATTACCACATGTTTTAACAAAGTGAATCCATGTCCATCCGTATAATTCACAGTTGACAGATAAAGATCCTGGTTCCGAGAAACTAAAGCACCATTTCAGGCATGTTTTAGGTGTAAATATAAGGTTTTATTTTACGATGATACAGATTGTTTAGCACTGCCAAAAGTGCTGAATAAGTTTAAATGGCTTTAATTATGAATTGCTGGAAAGTTAGGCATTAAAATGACGCAGAATCACGATACCTGCTGAATTTCTGTCCTGTTTGCTTAGCGGTTACTGCGGTCTTCCTGTTTTGCAGAGAACTCGCACGAAGGTAGACGGCAACCGCTCAAATTGCTATTGTATAATGAGTCGCAGTTATGACTAATGAATGTTAACTAAGTATAGCGGCGCCACTAGTGGACGCTCGCGCCGATTGCTCAAGAGGACGACGGGTGGATCGGCGAATGATACAAATATTTGAACCTGATTTTCAGACAACAACAAGCCAGCCGCAAGGGCTGTTTATACGCCGGGGCTGCTCAGGCTCTTTTCTCCAATAAACATGGCCGCGTTCCCCTGCAACGACAACCTCCACATGCTGGGTACCTGAGGAGCCACTCCTTGTATGCGGGTGGCGCGAAGATGGCAGGCTGGCCGCCGCCCCAGAAAAAGCCGTGGCTTCCCAGGATCAAGGACCAACACATTCAAGGCTGGTTCGTGAAGCTGGAGGCTTCCCTGGCTCAGAGCCTCATCACGATACAAGAATTCAAGTATGAACATCTCCTACTCGTTCTCCCAGCTGACACCGTTTTTCGCCAGTTCTTACCCTTGTTCCGCTTCTCCAAGAATTACGACGACCTAAAGGAGAAGTCCTGGCTAAATTCATGGTGATGCCAACGACTTCTCCCTCTCCATCTGCAGTCAGCTCCCCCTGCGTCCCGGTCGTATCCTCATCTTCTCCCCGACCCCCTGCGCGCCCACCGACGGCATATCTTGCAGCTGGCGTCATTGAAATGTCCTCCAAACGTGTCACTCTGGCCGGCGACTCTATCGAAAGCACCAACGTATCCGCTACTCACCTCCAAGGCTGCCGCGTTCGCCATCGAGCACTCCCACTCTTGTGACTATGTGCTTCCGCCCACCACAGTGGACTCGGAGGCACAAACTACCTCGCGTTCTTCACCCATGCGCTCTCTTGGCATGGCCACTGACAGAGGGTCGGCGGCAACACGCACAGCGTCAGCTTCTCCCACGCGGTCGACCACACCTTCTGCCATCCCAACCATGCGTCCTCATGAGGCATCAATGCACGAGCTACCTCGCGACCAGGCGATGTAGTTTCTAACCATTGCGCATCCCTGTCACAATAGCTCCGATGGCCGTACATGACACAGTGCGTCCATCGCACGCAGCACTCCGGTGAAGTCATCGCCGCACCCGAAGCGTAGCTCTCGCCCCGACATTCAGCCGCGCGAGCTGCACGTGCCCATGGCACGAAGACGCAAGCGTTGCATTCATCTGCAATTGCTGACGTGCACGCAGTTGTACTCTGGTGTTCCCACACAATGCCTTTCAGAAGCACCATGACAAAGCGACAATGAAGATCCGAATCTTATGTCAAACGTTCCGTCAGCTAAGTCTGCGGAAGATGCTCGAGAAACATGGATCAAGAGTGGACAGCCGACTGCACAGTTTATACCAGGACAGGCAGCTCCATCTGCACCACCGTCGTCCGGACCCACGAACGAGTCCTCTGTTCAACACAGAGGATAAAGGAAACCCGTAACATAACCTCGACACGCGTGCAACAGGCAGTGCCGCCCTCTTAGGATATTTACTGCGCCTTGGACGTTCTTTGACTATGAGAGTTGGCCTTCCTAAAGTGACCTTGAATACGTTGCGACCTTGTTATACTGAACGGGCACATAGTTGACGAACGGCTATAGTTGATAAAAAGTCTCGTCGCGACAACATCTATGTATTTTATCTCTGATGTAGTGAAACCTATCACAGTGAAGAAACAGACATAATAAAGAAAACTGCTGTTGATTATAATTAGAAACGATGTGAATAGTAGCAGCATTGCACAAAAGAAGATTTTAAAAAATTGTGTTTGAGAAATGTCAATTCCGCATGACAGGCAAACATTCATTGCGATAGCATATTATTAGACAACTATACAAATTAAGGCTAGTCGTTTCACGAACAGCATAAACGGATGTAAACATTTGCTTACTAAATAAATTAACAAGCACGTTCGCACGCGCGCACAGGCAAACACTAACAAATCTCACTCGATGACCGCGACACTCCCTGTCAGAACGCTGGCGTGACAGGCCGCGGCAGCGGCGCGCGAACTACCCCACGTGCTGCCTCTCTCTTCAGCGCGAACTAGACGCGCCAGAACACAGCGCACACGAAGTCATCATTTATTGCCCCCTTCCTTAAAATAAAGGCTTTATTCATTCATTTCTGGTCGGCAAGTCTTCGAACCCAACGCAGATTGCCTCCAATATAAGGCGCCTGAGCAGCTGGGGTAAAAGAGATGCGCAATTAACCTGCCCCCTCCCCCCTCTCAGCACGCGCACATCTTCCCGCTCCTCCCATTGCGCACTTGAGAAGACGTTGCGACCCTCCTCACCTTTCTCCCTTGCAAGTGCGAGAAGACACCGTCGCAACAAGCCGCCATCCTTCTCAGCTCACCCTCGCACCTACAGCATATCGCGTGTGGCCGCGGTGTTATCGCACTTGGACTCTATACGGAACATCACGCCGACGACAACGGCGAAAATTCACCTGGAGTGCCCATGTAATTGCTATCGCAATAAAACTATAACTTCGTCTTGCGGACTGAGTGATCAATTATTGCAGTCCCCATGGTTTTATCGCATTGTTTTAATAAATGCGAAAATTATTGTTTGCGCTGGTGGCTGCCTTAAATACTTATCAGGGTGATAACTGATTTCCTATCATGGTGTACTTATTAAACTGTGGTATATACCATACCCGTTATTACAGAAGCCCTTTCTATCGGTTGGTTTACATCTTGTTAGGTGGTAAGAGTGTCGCGCAGCCCCGGGTAAGACATAACGGCTTGAGCTACGTATTTGTATGGATAGAAGCTAATGGAATGCGTGATAATCAGGAGATGGTCATTACCGAATTTTTGCGCAGCTTGACACAATTCTGTCAAGACGAGAAGAAAACAACCTACAAACAGCCTCAATCGAACACTTGAGAACCAAAGATGTGTGATCTGCGCATTAATATTGAGGAAACTTGCGCTCTCTTGAACGGAGAACGTACTCGTACCAGCTCCGCCAAGAAATATTTGCGGCAGCTACAGAGGCAAAATGGTAAGCTATGACTGCAACAAAATTTACCACTAAAATATTGAAGAATTTCCCCCGGTACGGGTTACTTCAGTTTATTGAGGTTCTACTGTAATATCGTAAATATATCTTTTTGGGATACCTTGCTCCACATATTATAAATATACATAATCGAAACTTCCCTCCACCCGCATTCATGGATCTATAACATACCTGTGAAGGCTGCTTTGAACTTTTATTTAATGCCTTTCAGGATTATTCTTATATTTTTTGTTCTTGCATTATTATTATCTTTTTCTTTCTTCCCACCCCCGCTACCCGCTGAGGTTGGAACTGTGTAACGGTACCACCGCATGATCAGAATTAACACCACCATGCCAACCGCTAGGATTCTTGGTAGAAAATAAATGTTGAGTTGCCAGTAGGGGCATGAGGGCAATAAAATTGGAAGGTTGTCATCGGAAGTCAATTATGCATTCTTTAGTTCATTGAAACCAGAATTCATTTGTTTGTATAAGCTAGACTTTTTTGCCATCGTGGTAACTTTGTTTTTTTGTTTTTATACAGGAATGGATAGAAGATCAGTCCGGCCATGATCCTACAGGCCTTTACTACGAAGGCGTTGTGAGTTCATAGACAAGCGACATTATGCTCGAAGTCCTTTGGTTATAGACTGCCATGATTATACTAATTATAGCGGCAGGGTGATCTGCGATGAGTCCAAGTGCTAGATAACAACTTGGGCAGATCTAAATGCTCATCGCCAGAGCGCGTGAAATGGTTCATAGCAGGGTTGAATTCCCCGGCGCAGCAGCCGCATTTCCGTGGCGGCGAAATACAAAAAACAGCAAAACTAAGCAATTTGTCAAATTTTAATTGCACCTTGAGGGACACCAGGTGGTCGAAAATTAATCCGCAGTCCTTCTCTACGGCCCCATT
>NC_051160.1:131213580-131221389 GCF_013339745.2 Dermacentor silvarum
AGCGCTGTGTGTTAGTCGGTTGGCGTGTCATTGTAGGTTCTCTTGTCGTCCAGGCCCCTTCCACAAGGAGGGGGCGGTATCTGCTCCGCTGGAGGTTAGTGAAGTATTGTCTGACAGAGAGAATAAAAGCAGTGGCAGAAAACTTGTGCTCGTGGGGGAAAACCGGGGGGGGGGGGGGCAAATATATAAATAAAAGAAAATAAAGAGTGAAAGCAAAGGGAGGTTGGCATATTATTTACAATCGAATAACGAAACAAACAACGCAGCAACTGAATGAAAAATAACTAAGTACTATTGCCTGCGCATTGAAGTTTAGCATAGGCAAAACCATACCTAAATATACTGTGCCGCGGAGAGCATATGTCGCCTTGAAGAAGACAAGTCCACTTGTCGAAACGTTGGCTCCTGTCCTCACCTTGTTTTCGTGTTGCTCGACGTTCCATAGAAGTGTTGCAGACGACACTAATTCAGCGCTGGATACTAGTAGTGTTACCAAACCCTTGTGCGAGAAATTGCAAAAGTTCCTTTACTTTTTGACTTCCCCTCGTACATATACCTAAACATTGCCACGCCTTAGTAACGCTAGAGAACGAGGACGAAGAAGTGTTGTTGGCTGCTGCGGCCAAAAACAGTAAACAGCCGTTCACTCGGAACTGACTGCCTGCCTTTTCCTCTCGCGACAAACTGGTGGAGGTGCTGGGTACACATACGCCCTATGCCTGCTGGTCCGGAACCAGAAGCTACCAACGCCAGTACCTCAGAGACTGCAGAAATTATCGAAGCAGCCGTCGCCTCCAAGGTCTTCCACCGCAGTACAGTCACCTGGCAAACTCTGCGAGGAAGATGGCAACAACAACCGCAAGCCAAACCGAAGAGATCCCAAATGCTGCTGTACCTTGCATTGTCAACGCGCCTCGCACGCCTAACCCGTTCCACGGCGACGCCTTTGAGGACGTAGAAGACTGGTTAGACCATTTCGACCGGGTCGCAACCTTTAATGACTGGGATGATCGCCGTAAGTTGAAGAACGTCTATTTTTCCCTTTTAGACGCGGCAAGGGTATGGTACGAGAACCACGAAGCTTCGTTTACCAGCTGGCAGGAGTTTTACCGCCTGCTTCGGGACGCCTTCAGTACCCCCGAAAGGAAAGAAAGAGCCGAACAGGCACTATCTTCCAGGTTCCAAATGCCGAACGAAACCGTCGCCATGTTCGTGGAAGACATGACACGATTGTTCCGTCGGGCCGACCCACTAATGCCAGAAGACAAGAAGGTGCGCATGTTAATGCGAGGCGTAAAAGAACAGCTTTTCGCGGGCCTCGTGCGCAACCCACCTACAACGGTGTCTCAGTTCGTCCGTGAGGCAACAGTCATGGAGCGCATGCTTCGGCAATGGCTATCGCAGTATGAACGCCAGACCACCATGACTGCGGCATGCTCGCTTGTACCTGCAAGGGATGACAGGGAGTCCCTTACCGAACTAATACGGCAGGCTGTTCGAGAAGAACTCCTGAAGTATTATGGATCGGCACCTCCGAGTGCCGCGGCTCTTACGGACGTCATTCGGGAGGAAATCAGGCAGGTGGTTCATCCCTCGCCACCAACGCGAACAGAACCTCCCACGCTCTCGTACGCCGATGCTCTTCGGGTTTCTACGCCGTCGACGGCCCGTTTCCCGCATCCACCTACAGGGCCTCCTCGACGCTTCCCAAGCACAAGCCACCGCACGACTCTCCAATCAGACTTTCGTTATGGTCCGCGGAAGTCAACGGTATGGCGCGCTCCCGACAACAGTCCGTTGTGTTATCACTGTGGGGAGGCTGGACACTTCTATCGCGACTGCCATTACCGATGGATTGGTTTGCGGGGATACCATCCGGACGCCCGTTGCCCGCGCTATGGCGAACGCCCACAGGAAATCGAGGAGTACTTGGAAAGCAACCGTCTATCTCCTGTCCCTCAGCGAAGACAGTCGCGGTCGCCGTCACCTCGTCGGCACACATAACCAAACCGCGCTCGACCCGCCTTTGATTCCACTGGAGTCACCGGCGGAAGCCCGCGCCGGGGAAACTGAAAACGGCGACCTCCGGGGGTGAGGCCGCTGTCATGCGAACCGTCAAATATCCTCCGCCGACGCCACCCCCTCGCGACGTACCGCTGACGCCTTCCTTCGAAACCGCCAAAAGAGCTTCTGCTGTTATTACTGTTTCCGTCGACTGTTATCCGGTGACTGCACTTGTTGATACGGGAGCTGATTACTCGGTTGTGTGTGCCTCGCTGGCCAATCGGTTACGCAAAGTTCTGATAGCGTGGGACGGCCCACATCTGGTCACGGCTGGAGGACACCTCGTGTCACCCATTGGACGATGCACCGCCAGACTTACAATTTATACTTCGACCTTCGTCGCGTCTTTCCTTGTGCTGCCCAAGTGTTCTCGACTGGTTATATTGGGCATGGATTTTATTCAGGAATATGGGGCGATCATTAATCTGCGTGACTTGTTCGTGACTTTTTCGAAGAATGTTTCTTCGGATTCTGATGTTAAGGATGAACATTATCGCGCGGCTTTACGCGTGGTCGATGAGTGCGTAACGTTACCGCCTCGAAGTAGCATCTTCGTCCTTGTTGAGTGCCCTCAAGACCACCTAGATATGGGCATCGCCGAAGGTAACCTCACCATTTTGCTGGATCGAGAAGTCGGCGTCGCACGAGGTCTCGTAGAGCTCCAAAATAGGCAAACCACCGATCCTAGTTACTAACTTCAGCGGCGAATACAAGCACTTTGCGAAGCATACCACCATTGCTTACTTTGAAACAGTGGACGAGTCCAACGCATGTGCTTCGGTAACGACAATCTCGATGCAGGAAAACAGCGATGTGGACTTGACCAGTCACATCAACGTCAATCCACAGCTGAAACAACCCCAACAGGAGAGGCTCGTCAGCCTACTATCATCACTTAACGACTGTTTTGCCACCACCTCGAAGGTCAAGCAGACTCCTCTAACCAAGCACAGAATCATCACTGAACCGACCGTCCAACCTGTTCGCCAACACGCTTACCGCGTGTCACAGAGAGAACAGGATGCTATTCGTCATTAAGTTAAGCAAATGCTGGATAATGATGTCATTCAACCATCGACAAGTCCTTGGGCATCACCTGTTTTACTAGTTAAGAAGAAAGACGGTTCACTACGATTCTGTGTAGATTATCGCAAACTGAACAAGATCACGAAAAAGGACGTTTATCCACTCCCTCGGATTGACGACTCCTTGGATCGTCTGCGGCATGCCCGTTACTTTTCTTCAATGGATCTACGTAGCGGGTACTGGCAGATTGAAGTTGACGAACGGGACCGGGAAAAAAACGGCGTTTATAACACCGGACGGCCTCTATGAATTTAAGGTCCTCCCTTTTGGACTGTGCTCCGCTCCGGCCACATTTCAACGCATGATGGACACAGTTTTATCTGACCTCAAGTGGCACTCGTGTTTAGTCTACTTAGACGATGTGGTTGTTTTTTCAAACACGTTTGAGCAGCACATCGAGAGGCTTGAGGCTGTTCTTCAGGCCATCCGCACCGCCGGCCTGTCTCTGAAGCCTGAAAAATGTCACTTCGGATACGAGGAGCTTAAATTTCTGGATCATATTGTCAGCAACATCAGTATTCGCCCTGACCCTGACAAAGCCACGGCAGTTCGTTTGTTCCCGATACCGAAGACAAAGCACGATGTACGCCGATTTCTAGGGCTTTGTGCTTATTACAGCCGTTTTGTGCCAAATTTTTCTGAGATTGCCGAACCTTTGCAACGACTCATCAAGAACGACGTGACATTTATTTGGGGCCCGGCTCAATCCGACGCTTTCCACGACCTTCAAGGACGTCTACAGACACCACCGATCCTTGGTCACTTTGACACAGAGGCCGACACAGAAGTGCATACTGATGCTAGCAACGTTGGTCTCGGAGCCACACTCGTACAATTTCAAGCTGGTGTTGAGCGCGTTATTGCCTATGCCAGCCGCACGTTGTCTGCTGCTGAAAAAAACTACTCAGCAACTGAATAAGTATGGCTGGCGGTCCTGTGGGCTATCCAGAAGTTCCGGCCATACTTGTACGGACGCGCCTTCCGAGTCGTCAGCGATCACCACTCTCTTTGTTGGCTGGCGAATCTCAAGGATCCTTCAGGACGTCTCGCAAGATGGAGCCTTCGGCTACAGGAATTGACATGACAATTGTCTATAAGTCTGGTCAGAAACACACCGACGCCGATTGTGTCTCCCGCGCCCCCGTCAAACCCGCACCAACAGATACTGACGAGGACTGCGGTTTTCTTTGTAGTGTTCCATCTCCAAACCTAGCTCAACAGCAACGCCAGGATTCAGAGCTGCAACCCCTGAATGAATACCTTGAACGACGCCGCCAACAACCCCCGCGACAGTTCGCGCGTCACGTGTCCTCTTTCTGCCTACGCAGCGACATCCTCTACAAGCGGAACTTTCACCCCACGGAAACCGTTTTTCTACTCGTTGTTCCCGCTTCTCTCCGCGACGACATTTTATGTGCATGCCACGACGAACCCACGTCCGGGCATCTTGGTTTCACGCGTACTCTGGCAAGGATCAAGAAGAAGTACTACTGGCGAAAACTCACAAAAAGCGTGAAGCAGTACGTCCGAACTTGCCGTGATTGCCAACGTCGCAAAGTTCCACAATGAAACCAGCCGGTCTGCTTGAGCCTGTACGACCTCCTTGCTCACCTTTTGAACAGGTCGGGATGCATTTACTCGGCCCGTTTCCCAAGTCTTCAGCTGAAAACCGCTGGATTGTTCTCGCCACCGATTACTTGAACAGATATTGCGAAACCCAAGCCGTTCAACGAGCTACTGCTTCGGATGTGGCCAACTTCTTCGCAAAAAATATCGTCCTGTGACATGGTGCTCCAGCTGTCGTCATCACAGACCGTGGTACGGCCTTCACCGCGCAGTTGGTCAGAGATATTCAGCAGCTGAGTGGTACAACGCACCGTACGGCAACTGCGTATCACCCACAGACCAATGGGTTAACTGAGCGTCTCAACAAAACGATTGCAGATATGCTTTCCATGTATGTCGCCACCAACACATACCCCCATTTAAGCAGATTACACGCAATACACCCTGCACTGTACTCGTACAAATGCCTCCTTTGTAACGACTACGCTTCCCTATATCACACCACATGGGCATGCCCCAAAATACAAGTACTCCCGCATATACCCAACCCCACACCCGAGCAGTGGGAGGCCGTGCTGACTAGCTCGGACCCTCGTGACCAGCAACAACTGGTGCGGCGTGCCTGGGAGACAGCAAGAGCCGCCGGAGCCCTGGACTGAGGGCACCTCCCAACACAAGCAGGAAGACGCCGGCTTGTTTTTTTTTTTTTTTGTTGTTTTTTTTTCTTAATAAATGTTTTTCTCCTCCTTCTCCTCCACGGATCACAAGAATTCGGACGAACTGCTCCCGTATGTGACATTTGCGTATAACACTGCGCTTCAAGAAACCACCGGGTTTCCTCCTTTTCGTCTGGTCTACAGACGCGGACGTCGTCACTATGCTCGACGTTGATGCTTCTACCAACTTCGTCTGATACGACCACCCCAGATACAGACGCTTTTGTTCAGCGTGCTGAAGCAGCGCGGCAGCTTGCACGGCAACGAATTCTATCTCGGCAAAGTCAAGACGCTCGTCGATACAACATACGCCACCGAGTCGTAACATACAAGCCAGGAGATCTCGTGTGGATTTGGACCCCTATGCGTCTACGAGGCCGCTCAGAAAAATTATTGCGCCGTTACTTTGGGCCCTACATAGTTCTTCATCGCATAAGTCAAGTCAACTACGAAGTTGTCCCAGCAGAATCATCGCACCAATCGCGTAGACCACGCTCCTCCGACATTGTTCACGTCTCCAGGATGAAGCCCTACCACTCGCGCTGACGCCAGTTCAGAAACTTTGTGGTGCGGTGCCTGTGCTCACGTCCATTGTCTTTTTCATTTCTTTTATTTTCTCCCTCTGGTATTTAACCCGTCACCCACTTTCGTGGCTTAACTTTCACTGTTCTTTCGTGCAGCGACATCGAGACAATGCCTCTTTTTTTTTTGGAGGGAGGGGTAATGCCACGCGTTAGTAACGCTAGAGAACGAGGACGAAGAAGTGTTGTTGGCTGCTGCGGCCAAAACAGTAAAGAGCCGTTCGCTCGGAACTGACTGCCTGCCTTTTCCTCTCGCGACAATATATACGGTACCCCACGGCGAAGGCGACGACGACGGTGCATATTCACTTGAGTGTCCATATATCGGCTGCCATAATAAAGAAATAATGGCATCTCAACAAAAATCACCGCCCGAGCACTCCGCACAGACTGTTATCCAACGAAGCTAAAACTTGTGGCCCCCGGTGTTTATCATTGGGTTAATCTCAAGGATTTATTAAAGTAGTTCTCAATTATTGGTTACGTCCTTGAGCTTCTTAATGCGGTTACACACACGTTCAGCTGCGAAGGCGAGAACGACGTCACTGAGGGTATGCCCGCAGCCCGCCGGTGGCGCTTGCATTCCATGTCTCGAGCTTACTCTGCGGCGTGGTTAGCAGCATTCGCCGGCCATTGTCGCTTGCGTTTCTTCAAAATTAAATTGCTTCAAAGTCAAATATGTCCGTCACGTAAGGCAATGAATGGGTCATACCCCCGTAAACGCGGCCTCCCCATTACGACTACAGAAGAGCGAAATTCTACGCTGGAATGATGAGCGGCAACGGAGCCAGCTGTGGAAGAAAACGAACGGGGGAGCAGTGGCACGAGCGCATTCGTAAGGTTGCCTCGAGAGCCGCCAACGAGCTAACTGCGGAAGAAGACGATGATGCTCGAGCCATTGCTGATGATGATTGGTTTTCGGCGTCAGGCGACAGACGGACGAATCGGCTAGCCAGATACAGCTTCGCTGTAAAAGTCAACGAGAAAGAACACAACGTCAACGTAGATGCACATAAAGAACAGCGAATGAAAAAAAACACCGCATATCCACGAAGTGAATGATGATAGGGGGCGAAGCACTGGGGAATCATTCAGATAACCGTGAATCCCCCGTGTATAATATATATACATATATATATATATATATATATATATATATATCTATATATATATTGTAGTGGGGAAGAGGGTCACGAACTATTTATTGATAGAGGACGACGAGGTCCGGCAGCCCAGAGAGCGTGAGCCAAGGCTGCTGTTTATGTAGCCCCTGCTTGTAATAACCCCCTTACAGATAGTGAAAGGTGCTGCGTAGTCTCCTAGTCTCCCAACCTGGACTACGAGCCGTACCCTGCCTCCAGCACCAGCGACGGCTCAAGAAACCACCACCCAAGGCTCCCTCAGGCTCACGCACCGTCTGTCCCGGCGTGCTGCCTCAGCATCACCCCGCCGACATTCAGCGGGACTGACGACCAAGACGTCCAGGACTGGTTAGCAACTTACCAGGGGTGAGCTCAGTCAACAAAGGGACGATGCCACTAGTCTGACCATCATATTTTACTTGACCGGCGTCGCCATCCTGGTTCTGCAATCACGAAGCGGAGATTCGTAAATGGGCCTCGTTCAGAGACCACTTTTTCGGAATCTTCGGCCGCCCCACGGTACACAAACTCCGCGTAGAACAGCGACTTCGTGACGCGCTCAACAGCCCGGTGAGAACTTCACCCGTTATAATAGACGTCGTCGACTTGTGTAAGCGATTAACCCGTCGATGCACGAGTCGGATAAGATCAAGC
>NC_051160.1:131221489-131271065 GCF_013339745.2 Dermacentor silvarum
TAGTGGTGAGTGCTGAGCACCTTGATAGGTGGCGAAGCCACACCATGTGAGAGCGGGAGCTGCGACGGGACAGTGGCGGGATATCTGGCCCGCAAGACCACATGCGAAGCATATGGGCCGGTTATCAATGGTGCGCCACGGATTCACAACAGATGGTCCGGTGGACGCAGAAGGATGGGGCACCGTGCTGAGGGTGGAGGCGACGTTAGAAGGACCCGGGGCACGGTAGGCGCCAGAAAGAGATGGGGTCTGTGGTCTGGCAAGAAGGGCAGCGTAAGTTAATGGCGTAGGGACAGGCAACGCGGAGGGGCAGCTGGTAGTGCCGGGCGACTTGTGTCTCAACGACATGACGAAGAGGTGGATCTAAAGATGACGGCGCTGGCTGCGGTGTGTGGGCGACAAGGGAAAGTTGACGTGCAACTCCTCGCGGATGAACTGCTTTATGTGTGGCAGCAAAACGGTGTGATCGGCAGGGGCGTCGGTGGCAAGGGTGGAAATGCCCGCTGTATCTTGAGCAGCACGGCGCGTCGACGCACGCTGCTTTCGCAGCTGTCGTAAGTCTGGCAGAGTTGTATTACGTCGGCTACCGTCCGGGGGTCCTAGCGACAAGCATCTGAAATGCGTCGGTCGTCGACTCCTTCATGATTTGCTTTATTTTTTCTCCTTCGGTGAGAGATGGGTTGACGCGCTTGCACAGGGAGAGAACATCTTCCATGTAGCTTGTGAACGTCTCCTCCCTGCGTGGACTCGACTGCGCAAGCGCTGTTCCGCGCGAAAGCGGCGCACCTGGCGGGACGACCGAAGACCTCCGCGACGGCTGCCGTGAAGGTCGACCAGTTCGTGATTTCGGTTTCATGTTTTTAAACCAGAGGCGGCTACATTAGTGATGTAAAAGTGAGCGTTCGTGACCGGCGCGTGGTCATCCCATTTGTTACAAGAGCTCACTCGTTCGTACTCGGCGATCCAATCCTCGACGTCCTGGTCGTCGGTGCCGCTAAATACAGGTGGGTCGCGTTGTCGGGGCACGCCAGCACAGTGGATTGTCGTTGGCACGGGAGCAGCTTGCGATGGGCCAGGATCAGTCATGGTGAAAGCTGATGGTAGCGTCCGGCTGCGAAGTTCCAGGATGAACAGTACCCAACTAACCCCACCACTTAAAATGGGGGTGTTGTCTTCAAGCAGGCCTCGATGTGGCGTCACAGAAGGCTATCCGAAAGGCAGGTCTGGTTACCGGCGAGCGCAAGCTAGAGCGTCAACAACAACCGCTCAGCATCGTCTTCTTTTCCCAGACATCTAAGCCGCGCTCAATCAGCTCAGACACTATATATTGACACAATGATGTGCGGCTCACGCACAGCGGGACGGCGCGCGCAAAGGTCGGCGCCGTGAAAGACGACGAAGCGCGTAGGCTGCACGTTCTTTCTGGCCCGCCATTAAAGAGAAGCATCTATTTTTCAAGACTCCGTCTTCGATCTACGTTACATTTTTCTGGTGGAGGTGCTGGGTACATGCTACCACTCCCAGATCGAACCCCGCCTACAAGCCCAGTACGAAGTCCGGTCGAGCTGACTCCTGTTCACGTACGGACAAGCCGTCGACTTCAAGGACTGCCACCGGAGCACGAGCCTCTACCCAACCGAGTCAGAACGATGAGTACATCAGTTCCGTCTTCTTCCTCAACTGCACCGACCGAGGTCGTGCTTAATCAGCCGCTAATCCCAAATCCTTCCAGTGGGGACACCTTCGAGGATGTTGAGGACTGGCTCGATCACTTTGAGCGTGTCGCAGAATTCAACGGCTGGACTCCGGAGCGCAAGCTACGCAACGCCTACTTTGCCCTCGAGGACTATGCGCGGACATGGTTTGAGAACCGTGAGGCGGCCTATCAACATGGGACGAATTCCGACGGCAGCTAATCAGCACATATGCCAGCCTCGATCGCAAGGAGCGAGCTGAATCTGCAATTCAGGCGAGAGTACAGCGGCCGAACGAAAGCGTCGCAATGTTTGTCGAGGATATGTGCCGACTTTTCCGACGCGCGGATCCGTCCATGCCGGAAGAAAGAAGCTCAGGAACTTAATGCGTGGTGTCAAGCAAGAGCTATTCGGAGGCCTGATACGCAACCCACCAAGGACCGTTGCAGAGTTTCTCGCGGAAGCCATATCAATGGAAAAGGCACTGCAGCAGCGAACAAGGCAGTACAACCGCGACGTGTCGACCCTATCACGTGACCATCTCACTATACCTGTTGACAATACCGACGCCTTGCGGGAGCTCATTAGGCTTGTTGTTCGAGAAGACCTCCAAAACCTTCAGGTGGCTCCGGCATCGGTACCGCGACTCGCTCTGGCTGAGGTCGTCCGGGAGGAAATCAGGCAGGCAGTCCAAGTCCCAAAGCGAAGCGAGACAACACAGCCCGAGACACGGCAGCCACAGCCTCGCATGTCATATGCGGAAGTTGAACGAAGTTCGTTGTCCCCGACTTTTCACGGTATGAGTGACGTCCCGGACTTTCATGGTGTGTGCTCCGTGGAACAAGCAACTGGCGACTTCAGGCCTCGCCACACGCCATTCATGGCTGAAGCTCGACCACCCCGCAAGGCGACGTGTGATGCACTGCAGACCGGAGGCCCTTGTGTTTTCATTGCAGTGAAGCCGATCAGCTCTACAGGGCGTGTCCTTACCGCCGAGCTGGGCTCCGTGGATTTTCACTGAATGCGCCGTGCCCGCGCAATGGCGAACGCCCCCTGGAGATTGAAGCCTACCTCGCGGACGCCAGGACCTCGTTTGCCCCACGATTCCGTGACACCCGGTCACCGTCACGCGCCCGACACAGGTCTTCCAGCCCCCTCTTCACGCCGAGTGCAACAAGGCGTCGCTCGCCTAGCCCTGCTTCCCGGGAAAACTAAGTCCAGTGACCTGCGGAGGTGAGGCCGATGACGTTGCGAACGCTGAAGATCCTCCACTACGATGACCGCGATATGACGCAATTGATACGCAGAGAAATCAGTGCAGTTCGGTGTCAGTATCTTGCGACGTACCAGTTACCATAGATGACCACGAAGTCACGGCGTTGATCGACACCGGTGCGGACACATCTGTTATGAGCCAGAATCTCGCGCGTATACTGAACAAAGTTTCGACGCAATGGGCCGGAACACAGATTCGTACTGCAGGAGGGCACCTCATAACTCCAATGGGCCGGTGCACGGCACGAGTCAACATTCGCGGTTCCGCGTACATCGGCGACTTCGTCATTGTTCCTGAATGTTCAAAGGACCTTATACTCGGCATGGATTTCCTTCAGGCGAACGGTGCCATCATCGGCCTGCAAGAGTCCAGAGTCAGCTTCGCTGCTACACAAGCCATAGCGAACAGTAATGACAATGACCGTGACATCGCGCTTCGCGTTGCCGACGATCACGTCACGTTGCCACCCAAGAGCAGCGCGCTTACTCTTGTCCAAGGTGACATGGAGGACGACGCCAAAGGAATTGCTGAGGCAAACATCCGCCTGCTTCTTGAGCGCCACATTTGCATAGCCAGAGAGCTTCTTCAGTTGTGAAACAGATGTTCAGTCGTTTTGCTAACAAGCTTTAGCAATGAGTATCGGCATGTACCACGAGAAATGACAATCGCATTTCTTCGCGAAATCATTGATGTTACTGACATTGGCACATTGAAAATCGCATCGTCTCAACAATCTGAGTTACCCAGCCTCAAAGAACGGATTCACGTTAACACTGCTGTGCCAGACCATCAGAAAGACCGTCTACTGAGTCTCGTGAATGAATTTGCAGTGTTTTTCAACGTCATCCAAAGTACGGCGCACGTCCATAACAAAGCACCGCATTATTACGGGCGAATCCGCACGTCCTGTTCGCCAGCATCCTTACAGAGTGTCTCCAGTGGAAAGGGAAGCGATCAAGCAGCAGGTGAAATAGATGCCCCAAGACGACGTGATCCAGCCGTCCACAAGCCCGTGGGCCTCTCCTGTAGTGTTAGTCAGAAAGAAAGACAACACACTACGTTTCTGTGTAGATTACAGAAAGTTGAACCTTGTCACCAAGCGCGATGTATTGGTGACACGACTGAACATCTGTTTCACACCCGAAGAAGCCCTCTGGCTATGCAAATGTGCGATCCATTGTCACGCATCGACGACGCATTGCATCGTCTACAACATGCCAAGTTTTTTTTTTTCTTCGTTGGATCTTAAATCCGGGTATTGGCAAATCGAAGTTGATGAACTGGATCGTGAAAAAACAGCGTTTGTGACACCTGACGGGCTTTATGAGTTTAAAGTTCTCCCCTTCGGTCTCTGTTCCGCACCTGCCACCTTCCTGCGGATGATGGATACCGTGCTTGCTGAACTCAAATGGCAAACCTGCCTCGTATACTTGGACGACGTCGTCGTGTTTTCGAGCACGTTTGACGAACATCTCGCACGACTCAAGAGCGTCCTCGCTGCGATCCGTACTGCCGACCTCACCATCAAGCCTGAAAATGCTACTTCGGGCTTCAAGAGCTCAAATTTCTTGGCCATGTCGTTGGTCCTAAAGGCGTCCGACCAGACCCCGACAAGTTAGCTGCCGTCGCCGAGTTTTCACCACCCACAGACAAGAAGGCTGTCCAACGCTTCCTTGGTTTGTGCGCCTATTATAGACGCTTAGTCGAGGTATTCTCGAGAATTGCTGAGCCTCTCAAACGGCTTAGACGTGACGATGTGCCTTTCATTTGGGCGGACGAGCAGCAGCAGTCGTTCAATGAATTGCGCCAGCGTTTGCAAGCTGCCCCAATAGTTGTTCATTTCGACGAAGACGCAGACACAGAAATCCATACTGTATAGACAGTATTAATTTCTGTGGACAAATCTATACAGACCAGCAGTGCGGGTCTCGGCGCAGTTCTTGTGCAGTGACAAGATGGTGCGGAACGCACCATTGCTTATGCGAGCCACAGTCTCTCCAAGGCTGAGAAAAGTTACTCAACCACTGAAAAAGAATGCTTAGCGGTTGTGTGGGCAATTAGTAAATTCCGACCCTACTTGTGCGGTAGACCCCTTAAGGCTGTCAGCGATCACCACGTCCTATGCTCGCTTGCCAACCTCAAGGATCCTTCAGGCAGACTAGCCCGTTGGAGCCTACGCTTACAAGAGTACGACACTACCGTTGTCTACCGACCTGGAAGGAAACACAGCGACGCTGACTGTTTGTCCCGCGCACCACTCCCTATGACATCATCGCACCCTGACTATGACTTGCCATTTCTCGGCATGGTCGACGCCGTAAAGATGGCTGAGCACCAGTGCGCTGACCCTGAGCTGCTGCCGCTGATCGAGCACCTTCAAGGAGTTGAAGGTAATTTACCTCGCTCGCTCGTGCGCGGCTTATCATCGGACTGTTTGCACAACAACGTCCTTTACAGGAAAAACTGCGGAAGCGGTCCAAATACGTACCTCCTTGTCGTTTTGCAAGCCTGACATGATGAGCCATGCGCGGGACACCTGGAATTCACTAAGACATTAGCAAAGATACGACAGAAATATTACTGGCCCCGGCTTTTTTAGGGGCGAAGCTCCTTAGGGTGTGGGTCTGTCCCTCCTCTGTAGTAGTAGTCGTCGTAGTAGGTAGCCACGTCTACTTTTATGAGAAAAAGAAATTCCGAGAGTTGTGGCCGTAGCGGAATCGAACCAGGGACCCCTCGCTTCTGAACGCGTGGCGCTAACCACTACGCCACGAAGCGCACATGGGCAGACGCACCTAGATGGCAATAAATACCCAACATTAACGAAAGACTGCGCGTTTCTAACGCGTTTGTGCTAGCGCGTTACGGCCCGTGCAAGAAGCTGGTGTAAGACGCTGTGGTCTCTCCGCCTTACCCCCGTATTCATAAACGCTGATGGCGTCGGCAAACGCGGTGCACGTTCCGGCATGTGTAACGGCTGCGTAAGACGCTGTGGCCTCTTCCCCTTAGAGTACTGCACGTTTCTAACGCGTTTGTGCTAGCGTCCCCTTAAGCGGGAGATGGTGCAATTATAATGAAGGGCGCTGTTATAAAATAGGAATGACGTCACATATGGCGCGTGTCATTGGTGGAAGTCAATCGTTCGATTTAGTGCGGCGAGACTGGGCGAATTACACGGAAGATTCACGGTTTACCGATGATTCCCTCCGGAGCTTCGCCCACTCATCATCATTCACCCCGTGGATATGCGGTGTTTTTTTCTTCTGTGCAACGGTACGTAAAGGCCTGCCGCGATTGCCAGCGCCGCAAGAAACCGCCCTTTAAACCGGCTGGCTTTCTCCACCCTGTGGACCCTCCTCAAGCACCGTTCCAACAAACAGGAATGGCTCTACTTGGGTCATTCCCATTGACCTCTTCGCGCAACAGATGGATAGTCGTCGCTACCGAATACTGAACCCGGTATGCCAAAACCGAAGCTATTCCGCAAGCAAACTCGTATGAAGTGGCCAAGTTCTTCGTCCACTACATCGTCCTACGACATGGTGCCCCGTCTGTTATCATCACGGATCATGATACAGCATTTACAGCCGAACTTATGCAGGACGTTCTCCAGCTGACACATAGCTAGCTCTCACCGCAAGAGCACTGCCTAACACCCTCAAACCAATGGATTAACGGAACGTCTGAACAGAACGCTGGCTGATATGCTCTCCATGTATGTCGACGTAGAGCACAAGATGTGGGACGAGATTTCACCCTATGTAACCTTTGCGTATAAGACTTCTGTACAGGAGATTACACAATACGCCGTTCGAACTTGTATAAAGGCGCCACGTCACCTCAACACTTGACGCCATGCTACCTGTGGCTGATAATAGCCCGACCAGCGAGAACGTGGATGAGTTTCTACACAGAGCTGAAGAAGCCCGCCAGCTTGCTCGGCATCGTATCCGGAGCCAACAGCATACCGACACCCTTCGATACAACCAGGGCGAACGCGACGTCCATTACAATACCGGCGACTGCGTTGTGCGTCTGGACGTCCATTCGTCGCCGTGGACTATCGGAAAAGTTGCTCCGCCGGTATTTCGGTCCCTACAAGCTTACACGCCGCCTCAGTGACTTAACCTACGAAGTCTTCCCCTGCAGTTCTAACCCCGGTTCGCTCCGTCGTCCACCTCATGCTGAAGTTGTTCATGTAGTGCGTATGAAACCAAAATATATAGTCCCTGGCCGCCCAGAGCGCCCGTGAAAGAGCGGAGAGGCTTGGCCTCCCGATTCCGACATGGGAGCAGCCAGTGGCGATCCGGGAGCCCCAACGGGTCTCCGCCGGCTAGTCCCTCAGGACCTCAATAAAAGTTCATTGTCTGTCTCTCTGCGCGTACGTGGACGCCCAGAGGCACCTGAGAAGCTCCATTTCTTGTCGCGGCTGAAAGAGAAAGAAGAGAGAAATAACATTTACTAGCCCCGTAGGAACTAAAGCCCAAGTCCGGGCCTCCTGGTAGGCTCATGCCTCCTGGCTGAAAGAACTTTTTCACGCGTCGCTTTTCGCACAGGGGGCAATTTACCCAATGATGTGAGGCTCCCGCACCGCGGGACGGCGCGCGCACAGGTCGGCGCCATGAAAGACGACGAAGCGCGTAGGCTGCACGCTCTTGTTCTGATCCGTCATTAAAGAGAAGCGTCTATTCTTTCAAGACTCCGTCTTCGACCTACGTTATAATATCAACCAATGAAGTTATATGGCTGAAACCTGATTTTGGTTTGCAAGGTGATGATATCGACAAGTTGGAATTGCGAAATCATGGCAGGCTTTCTGCGAAGAATTACAAAGGAATGAAAACGAGTCTGTAAATAGGGCCTTCATCCAAACAGTATTTATCAGAGGTATATTTTCGCATGGTTGATTGGTGGTTTTGAATCATCTTTATAAAACCATCATATTACATATGCGTGCGTGTTTGTGAATAAAGATCGCTATGAACACAACTCCGCAGTCTAAGTTTACGTTTGCGTATTTTCTACAAAACTCTACGCTGATATCCACTCATTGATTTCAAACTTTGGTCAGGCTCTCTGCCAGCTGCCATTTTACTGCGATAGCAATTATATGGACACTCAAAAGCAGATTTCTGCCGTCGGCGTCGCCGTCGCCATCGCCGTCGCCGTCGCCGTGAGGTTCCGTATGACGTCAATGGAGGTGAAATCGTCGCCGCGCGCCGAACGCTGTATGTGCGTGAGAAAGGGCGCAAGGGGCGCGCACTTTCACGGGGAGTGAACGCACGGCGGAGAACAAACGCGCGTTCTGCGCCGTGCTCGCTTAAGGGCTGCAGAAGTAGGCGTCTCTTTCCTCCTTTACAATCACCATATATGTAGAGCAAACGCGCCTTCTTCCGACGCGCGAGAGGCCGTGGGGGAGGGGGGGGAGGGGGAGGGAAGGGAGGCGACGTTTAGCTGCGGCACCAAGTGCCTATTTATATCAGAGGCTCCGGCAACAGTCACCAACGCCGCACGCATTTTGAGCAAACGCGGGCAAAACGCCGACGGCGTCGACAATAGTTCTGCGTGTTGCCGGTGCTGCTGCATGTCCAAGTTTATACAGCTGATAAAGCTAATATCATTACTTCGTATAGCTCTCTACAGATTTGCTATCGCAATTGATGCTTCGCCTTTCAGGTGAAACTGCGACAACTTTTTTGCCTGCATGGTTCCGGAATAAATGATAAACGAGACTCTAAAGCGTGCCTCGCCTGCAATAAAGTAGTTTCTGAAGAGGCGTGGACTCATTTTGTTGCCTTCGGGGTGTAAAAGTTCAGAGAAGCATCACAAACAATGGTGACAAGTTCTTTATTCAACGATATTGGTAAAAAAACACCGCATATCCACGGGGTGAATGATGATGAGTGGGCGAAGCTCCGGAGGGAATCATCGGTAAACCGTGAATCTTCCGTGTAATTCGCCCAGTCTCGCCGCACTAAATCGAACGATTGACTTCCACCAATGACACGCGCCATATGTGACGTCATTCCTATTTTATAACAGCGCCCTTCATTATAATTGCACCATCTCCCGCTTAAGGAGACGCTAGCACAAACGCGTTAGAAACGTGCAGTACTCTAAGGGGAAGAGGCCACAGCGTCTTACGCAGCCGTTTACACATGCCGGAACGTGCACCGCGTTTGCCGACGCCATCAGCGTTTATGGATACGGGGGTAAGGCGGAGAGACCACAGAGTCTTACACCAGCTTCTTGCACGGGCCGTAACGCGCTAGCACAAACGCGTTAGAAACGCGCAGTCTTTCGTTAATGTTGGGTATTTATTGCCATCTAGGTGCGTCTGCCCATGTGCGCTTCGTGGCGTAGTGGTTAGCGCCACGCGTTCAGAAGCGAGGGGTCCCTGGTTCGATTCCGCTACGGCCACAACTCTCGGAATTTTTTTTTTCTCATAAAAGTAGACGTGGCTACCTACTACGACGACTACTACTACAGAGGAGGGACAGACCCACACCCTAAGGACCTTCGCCCCTAAAACATTCCGATTCTGCTGGGAAATTTTACCCTTATCCACTCTCACCGGTCCTTAATCAACCCAGATGTGCACCGAAGGTGTTGCAATACCACAACTACATTTGCTGAGGGGGGTATGCAATGCTTTATTGATGGTTCAGATGCTTGTTTTGACCTTGTTCTTTATTGAAACGTATGTTGTTGTGTGTGTTTATTGGTGATTTCAATGAATGTATTCACTGTTCGCTTCACTTTGCTGAGCGCTTGTAGCCTCTGCCTCACGTGGGCATGAGCCTTTGCATTTCTGCTTGCTTACAGGGATATGAGCCATTGCTTACGTGGGTATGAGCCATTGTGTAGGGGGGTATGAGCCATTGCATTCGTCTTACGTGTCGGATAGGATTCTCATTGGGTAGGCATAGAAGTGCTTACGCATTTGAAGCCAAACGGCAATAAGGTCTAAATCTTCTTGTAGAGTTGTCAGAATGAAAACACTGGTCACTCTGCTTGTATGCCGAGAAATTTGGTAATATTATTAAGATTCTGATAATAATCCATTACGGCACTACTACAAAGTTTCCTAGAAAAGTTACTAGGGAAATATCTCACGATAGCGTCTACTGGAGTTGAAGGCATGGCAGTTCACCCAGCATGATAATGGTGGATGGTGAATGGATTTGTCTAAACTTCATCCTTTCGGCTTCAAACGACTTTGTGACGATGCAGAGTGATCACCTTTAACAAAACAGTGATTTCTACATGCAGCAAGTCGCAATTACTGTGCATGTGGGAGTAAATTTATTGTCTTGATGGGCTTTGAAACGCTTGTTTGCTTGCAGTTAATGAAATAAAGCGTAATAGGGAGGTGTCCAAATCCACCCCCGGTGATGATTCTTTCTGGGTAACATAAGCAGATTTCAAACGCTAGGCTTATGCTAACCAATACTAACTAACCGTCGAAAGTGTTTGCGGAGCTGGAAACGCGTCTATCGCGTATCATCTATATGTAATGCCACAAGTAACGTATCAAGCCCTGAGCACGAATATTCCACATGTTCGTGCATTATAACCATCATCCCGACACTATCCTAAATATCGCAGCACCAGTGTTTCTTCTATAGCGTTTTGCATGGTGAGAACAGCTTATGTGCAACACAAGGATGTGGAAAAAGCAATAAACAGGAAGTGAAAACATATAAGTAGACCAGAAATAAAGTAAGTCCAACTATTTAACTACAGCAAAAAGCAGACCCACATAAAAAAGGAAGACTAGACATACATAAAAAAGTTAAATAAAAAGAACAAAGTCGCTGCAGAGATTAAACTTTGCCGGTGCACTTCATGTTTATTCGTTCTACTAAAGAACTGGGATGAACTTATGCGGAACGTATTGGATGGTAAGAGTAACTGGACCACCTTTGACAAAGACAGGTTCAACTATCGAAACGTTGACCAGCCTTCCCCAGGTTTTTTATCCCTGTTTATGTAACTTCTATACCACATTAGGAGTGTAGTAATATTTATAATAAACTGTATGGCCACTACCACCATTCTTGTCACGGCCTCTCAAATATGCAGGGCTGACCTTCATCGACGACTACGTGAAAAAGCTAACAGTCAGCGGAGCGTCTACGGACTGTGGCAATGTATCCCATCGCGTGCCCACCTTGCACGCCGTGTACAGCGTCGGGTCAAAGGAGAAGATGCGGGGACCGGCCAACCACACTCACCAGTTCGCAACCCTGGCTGGCTCCGAGGAGGCTCAGCCGCCGACTCTGAGAACGGCCAAAGTGCTGGCACTAACCGTGCTCGACCTGCTGACGGACGCAGAGCTGATGCGCAAAGCGCAGGCGGAGTTCGCTGCTCTGCAGCTCCAGTCGGAGGCGGAGCTTCAAGCAATGACGCAGTGAATAAACTGACCCACCCTTCGGCGTCAACATCCATTTCACTGGAAGTGTTGCGCCTTCCTAATCATGACAAGCTCTCCGAGATATTGCCCTCGTGGTCCCATCTCGGAAGCTTAGTTCAAATCAGTCAAAATGTGTTACACGAAGTTCTTTTTGAGGCGTACCTTGCTTGACGAACCTATTTGGTGATCTAGGATCACCACGGTGGCAATAACACAGTATTCAAAGAGGACTAAATGCCATACGGAAATACGTCGATACACTGGGGCCGTAATGTTCCCCTCAGAAATCAGAATATGTCGTCATTAGTGACGGCGTCAGCAAGCGAGCCAAAGAACCTAATAACGTAATAACACTTCCACTGAAACACGCACCTTTACCTCAGCGACAATATCATAAGAATCCTAGTTTTTTTGCTCTGCAGGACAATGGCAAAACAGCTAAACGATGCGTAGAATTACTATAGATAAGAAAAGAATGAAATAACCTAGCTGCGCAAGGTTATAGAAATACGTACTTTTTTCCAGGATTACGTGCTACCTGCCATACGCTAACATCACCAACACACAACGCAAAAAGATAAACATCATTATTATTAGGTGTCTTATATTTGCCGTGGGAGTTCCTAAGATTGTACCCAAATAAAATTGAAGCTACCGGCAACTTTGACTAAATGGAAGACGGAATAGCCATTCATACCCAGAACCAAATGTTCCAACTTCAATCATCTCTTCAGGTTCTACAAATACTGACCATATTGTGATACGAAGTCACTAACTTACCCCCAATTGCGCCATTTTCAGCGTGAGATGATTTGCCGAGGATAAAACTAAAACTCATTCTAAATAATAAGTACACGGAGAAGATTCCGAAACGATGCTCTTAAGGAAAAAATATGATGTAGAAAACAAGCGATAAAAACACTTACAATACAGATGCTGGTAATAACGCCGAAAGCAGCAAAGCAGTGGTATTCGGGCACGACTCAACGGTGAAGAAAAGTTACTTGATAGTGCCAACACCTGTAGACGCGGAATTGCTTTCGATAAGACTGATAATAAGGAAAATTACACATACATCAGACACGATTATAATCTGAACATACAGCCAATGCGCTTGCAGAGACATTCGATATCATGACCTGCCTTTATACAAAAGCACAAAGCTCCACATATACATGCGTGCTCACATCAGCTCTCCCGCGCAGAGAATCCAGGTTCTCCTGTCTTTTGACCTGTCTAAGATACTTACAACCCCAGAAAAGAGCAGAAGATGCAGCGAAGCGAACGGCTGCATATTTGGAAGTCTCGCACGGCTGAATCAGCAGTTCTCAAACACCATTCTATACGCCCATTCTAGAAAGAATACCTCAATCATACAAAGAGTACAAACACGCACATTGCCCAAACCACACCATACGTATTATATTTTTACAGAAAAAAAACGTTAGGCAGATTGTGTATTTACATTCGCATGCACGGCTCTCAACAATGTGGAAGACAGCTCGCATGTCGAACGACGCCGTCCTCTTGGCCATTTTTTCCCCGGCAACGGCTATTTCCTTTCACCTTCAGTAGACGCGTAGCATTGCCTATGGTGATGGAAGCACCATATCGGTACAGCTAGACATGTTGATCAAACTGAGGGTGGTAGGCTTTAGGCCGGCTTGCATAATGTCATACAATAATTACTGGAGGGAAGCTCTGGCACTAGTGTCTGCAAGCACGGTGGATCAGCCAGTTATTGGAATTATGGGAAGTTAATAGATTTGCCTAAGCATCGTCCTTCTGGCTTCAAACGGCTTCGTGACTTTGTAAACTCGTCATTTTCAACGAAGTACTGTGTAATAAATAACAAATAAACATTAATAAAGTGTCCGACGGCAGGATTCGAACTCAGGACCTCTAGCACAGAAGCCCGATATTGAAGCCATTACGCTATGGACGCTTTTTTCTTCTTTATTGCTTCGCATGTTACAGATCTTACGAGCTCAGAAGAACAGAATTACAAGATCATATATCGGTGAACCGTCAGCTGTTTCCTGACTACACGTCATCAATATTTCGGCATGTGCAACAAAACTTCCAGTCTTGGAACTCATTCAGGTATGTGGGAAGACGTGATGTCGTTTGGTTGCCCACATTTATTTATGCACTATCACGGACGATATTGCTCTTGCCGCTGTTCTTGCCGTCTTGTCGCCGTTCTACTCTCGCGCTCAGCTCGAACGTGCGGAGCAGCCGAGGCGCAACATCATCGTCGTCGTCGAGACGCTGACGGCTCGCCATAGCCCCCCTCTAGCGAGGTAGCCAGTGTGCGAAGGAGCGATCTCTATGAGCAGCTGTTAGGTTCTGCTGTTGCGAAGCGTGTTCGTCTGGAGTTTGTGGATGGCCTTTCGTCTTCAGGAACGGCGTCGGTGTCGAGTAAGGCCTGCTTTATGCGGTCAACGGAGACACTGTCTTCGCTTCCATTAAGAAGCAGGACGAAATGTTTCGGGCAACGGTTGACGAAGGGCCCGTCGTAAGGCGGCTGCAGTGGTGGTCTCACTGCATCGTGCCGTACGAATACGTGTGTACAATCGCGGAGAGCACGACTGGTGAAAGATGGGCGTGAGTGTTGACGCGGCAGAATAGGAGACACGTCTCTCATCACATTCCCGAGGCGGCTGGCATAATCGGCAACGTCCAGTGGTGGTATAAGTGATACCTCGAAAAACTAGCCAGGAAGCCTTAAGGTCGTGCCAAAAACGAGCTCAGCTGAGGAGCAGGACGCGTCCGTACGTATCGTGCTGCGAAGGGCGAGGAGGACGAGTGGTAGTCGCATCGTCCAGGATATCAGTGATCGTGAGGCCATGAGCGAGCCTTTGAGTTGGTGGTGAAATCGCTCAACCATGCCGTTCGACATCGGGTGGTAGGCCGTCGTCTTGATGTGGTTGACACCAAGCATCCGGGACAAAGTGCGGAAGAGCGCGGAGTCAAATTGACGACCTCTATCTGTTGTGATGGTCTTGGGAACTCCGAAACGGCTTATCCACACGGTGATGAGTCCGCGGGCAACTGACTCTGCCGTGATGTCGGTGAGTGGTAGTGCCTCAGGCCACCGCATGAACCGGTCAACGCACGTTAAATATATCGGCCGTTGTTCGATGGGGGCAAAGGGCCTACGAGGTCCAGGTGCACGTGACTGAACCGCGAGTCACGAGGCGTAAAGGTACCCAGTGGGCTTACTGTGCGGCGCTGGACTTTGGTTTGCTGGCATTTGAGGCAAGCACGTGTCCAGCGACGGACGTCGATGTTCATTCGTGGCCATAGATATCGCTCTGTGACGAGGCGTTGAGTCGCACGTATGCCGGGGTGCGACAAGGAATGCAAGGCGTTGAAGATGCTGCGGCGAAATGGCGCTGGAACATACGGGCGAGGACGTCCGGTAGAGGGAGGTGTCGCAAATGAGTGGAATTGCGCAGCCTGGAAGTTGGACATCTTCGAACTTGAGGGAGTTCCCTTGGAGTCGTAGAACTTGAAGTTCGCTGTCCTCGCGTTGTGCAGTAGCCATGGCTGCAAAATCGACTGGCGGGCGCTCATCCACCGCTGCATTGATTTCTATTCGGGATAGTGCGTCAGCAACAGCATAGTCTTTGCCACTGATGTGTCGGATATCGCTGGTAAACTCCGATATATAGGCAAGTTGGCGGATCTCACGTGGAGTGTGGGAAGAGTTAGTAGTGGTCGAAAGAGACATGAGCGGCTTGTGGTCGGTGAGGATATGGAATTGCCGACTTTCGAGGAAGTGGCGAAAATGCTTGACAGCCAAATAAGCCGCCAGCAGTTCGCGACCGAGTGTGCTGTAACGGCGCTCGGTCTGCGAGAGCTTCCGGGAGAAGAAAGCGATCGGCTGCCAAACTCCATCGACCAACTGCTGCAGGACTGCTCCAATGGCGACGTCGTCGCAACATCCAGGCGCAACATCATCGTCGTCGTCGAGACGCTGACGGCTCGCCATAGGTACATACGTCTGCACCTTCTGCATTTCGACAAAATCAGGCACAGATTCGCAAAAACGTTCGCGAATGGGTCTAATATCAATATCTGTATTGTGTACAGCCGTCCAAGTTCGTCATATGCCGTGCAGGCCCAGGAGCATGACAACTTCAAATGGTACGCCATCGTCATGTTCAACCATGAGATAACGGAACCCATGCGGATTTAATGGCAACTCTTTTTAACGCGATAGCGTTTAGGGCCCCGTGTCGCAGAAAATCCGGCGTCGGCAACCGGCGTGTGATTGCGGGTGGCGGAGAAAATCATCCAGCCACATCGACCGCGCAGTCCCTCCACGTGGTGCAAGGTTTTGGTGAAAAAAAATTGAATTTCTCACTGTGAAATCCGTCAGGAAAATGTTAAAGTACGACTTTACCATTTGGCGTCGGATTTGCCGTCGGATTGTTTACGAATCGGCGTCGGATTGTAATTTGAATGTACGAGAAAACCTAATTATGCTACGAGGAAACTCAAACATTTCTACCAGACCTGCGCGCGTCGGGGCAATAGCAAAGAATTAATAAAATAATAAAAAAGGTGCGAGGGCCTTCACATTTTAATACAAGACCACTTATATTGCCCCTAGAAAAACGTCTTTCTAGCAATGCATTTCAGTTTAAAACTGAAGCCGACTTTAAGGGGACCGGTGTAAGCTTGGTCTTTGTAAGCTGGCTTTCCCACGTTCAGTGTTGCAGTGAATAAAGTCCACTAGCCGTATGCGAACGATGCGATGCGAACGGGTCCCGATAATGCTATCGCGTTCTAATTTTAAACGCGAAGCTTAAGCGTCCTCCACGTTTTCTTTTTGTAGCGTTAGCTACACTGGCCTAGCCAAGCACGTTTCGCGCGGCACATCAAGAGCCGTGCTGCGCATGCGCAAGGATCAGTGATGTCACACGGCTTGCGCACCGGTGGAGCCACCGGAGCCGGCACCTCTCGCGCACTCCGCCGCCGCCGCGCGCGACTCACCGCCGCCGGTCTGCGCATTCCAGAGGAGTGACGTCCTAGCCGTGGTAGACGCACTGGCGCCGGCGCACTCGCTGTGCAGTCGCCGTCTGACACTGCGCTGGAGCCGCTGCGCTTCTGACTGGCGTTTGCCAGTGTGGTATAGCCATGGAGAAGGAGAGCGCAAATGCTGCTCAATAGCGCAGAAGAACGGAGAAGCTTGACTCATCGGATCCCGAAGTAGTTGCCTGGCAATCAGCGGTTGAGCGTAGGAGGAATGAATACATGTGCCACATAATACGTATACCGCGTGTGTGTCATTGGAGCAGCACTAAGCATGACAATCAAGCTAATCCTTGACAATCTAGACAACCAGGAAAGCTAAGAATAATCAGCTGAACCTTTGCTAACGCTACGTATATCCTGGCATAGCCGAGCTAAGCCACTGCAACTTTTTTTTCAGAGTTCTCTGTAAAATGTCCCGGAAAACCACCCCACTCCAGCAATCTAAAAACACGTGATCAATTTTCCCTAGTTTGTTGCATAATAAACAGTGAGTACCCCCCCCCCCGGAACAAATAAACCCCTATCTTCTTACCATGTTTTAACGGGTCAGGTTACTATGTGCAGCTTTTAAAAAAAAATTGCGTAGCTTGCACTGGAGGCGCAATGCTAAAGAGACAGCGGAGCTGATGGTCACCTAGCTTGTCCTGGCTTTTGGGCTAGGATAAGCACTACATGTCATCCTCAGCATTTCCCGGAATTTATTGATTATTGGTCGATTATTTATTACCAATTGATTGGCTATCGATTGGCTATCGCAAGGTATTGGCCACGCATTTGGGCTAGATAAAGCACTACCAAGTCATCCCCTGCATTTTCCGGAATTTATTGATTATTGCTCGAATATTTATTAGCTATTGATTGTCTATCGATTGGAAATGGCAAGGTATTGGCCACGTATTTGGGCAAGAATAAGCACTACCAAGTCATCCGCAGCATTTTACAGCATTTATTGATAATTGATCGAATATCGATTAGCTATTGATTGGCTATCGATTTTCTATCGCAAGGTGTTGGCCACGTATTTGGCTAGGCTAAGCATTATCAAGTCATCCCCAGCATTTTCCGAAATTTATTGGTTATTGATGGCTTATGGATTAGCTATTGCTTGGCAATCATTTCCCTATCGATGCCCGACTAAGCTAAAGTAGTTGCAGCCATGCTTAGGTAGACTTAGGCAGGCTTAGCTTCTCTAATTCACAGGGGTATGTGCCATTGCGCTTGGACACGTTCTGCACTGCCGCCAGGATTGGCCCACATTTTAGGATTCAGCAGACACTTTACGCCTGGCTTAAACAGCTCCGCTGTTATAAAAAAAAAACGTTTTAACCCCTGGCGCGATGAGCATTCTTGTAGCACGCTTCGAAACGTATTTTCCTGGGCTTGCACAGTAAATTCACGGTACAATGGCACTGGAAATAACACATCAACGAGGTCTTTGTACAGTTTCTCACGTGATACCTCGGTCACATATTCCAAAGAAACCGATAAGAAACGGAAAGATAAAACTGCTTAAATTGCTACCGGAGTTTGTTCGGCCTTCGGTGTGTGAGCAAGGACCAGTACGGGGAATACGCCACGTACGTATGCATCGAGAAGCGGCGTAGAACGCCCTTACGAATTTCTTGCGGCGAAAGAGAGAGAGAGAGAATAAACTTTTATTATCGAGGTTAAGTGGAGTTTTCTTTCCCAGCGGAAAGGGCTAGCGTGGCGTCTGCGTCGCCGCAACGCTATCAGCCCATTCCGCCAACCGTATCTGGTCTTCCGGGTTGTAAGTTTTCGTCTTCATCTCCCACTCTTCGTGTGAAGGAGCTCGCCGAAAGAGTTCTCTCGGGGGAGGGTTCTTTTGGCATCCCCACAAGATGTGATCTTGGTCCGCCAGGGGGCAGTTACAATGTTTGCAGTTTGGTGGATATTCATCACCGGTCATTGCAGCTAGTCTTTTTGGAGTAAGTACAGACCTAGTCTGTACTCTCCTGAGGTTAGTGGCCTGTATTCTTGTCAATGTCTCGTGCGGGGATGGATATATTCGCCTCGATTCGCGGTAATAAATTGTCATTTCGTTAAAGGTGTGGATACCCTCATGTCGGTCAACCCGGTCGGGCAGGCCCACCTCCCGGTTACTTGCTGCTCGGGCGGCTAGGTGGGCGGCCTCATTACCGGGGTTGCCCGCATGAGCGGGTACCCACACCAACTTTAACTCATTGAGTTCTTTGTTGATGATTCTGAACGCTCGAAGGGAAATGAAACCCGAGGTGTAGTTACGAATCGCTGTTTTCGAGTCGGATATAATAATCTTGGGGCCCGGGATGGAAGTGCCCATGGCGATGGCGGCCTCTTCCGCCTCTACAATGGAGGATGTGTTTACCGTCGCACAGCTGATGGTGTGTCCGTCGCCAGTATAGTGACGGCTATGGTGTGTCGACCATCACTGGTGCGAGCAGCATCCACGTATATGGCGGGTTGGTTTTTGTAGCATTGCCAGAGTTCCGCCGCCCTAGCTTTGCGTCTACCATTGTTTTGAGTACTCATGTTTTTGGGAAGCGGGAGGATAATGATCTTGGTTCGGATAGTGTTAGGTATCCGGTGTCGTTGCGGGGTGTCTAAGGCAGGGCGATACCCCAAGGTGTCCAGGATCTGCTGTCCAGCGTGTGTGCCGGATAATCGAACTGTTTGAGCCCATTTGTGGGCCTCTATGATTTCCTCAACGTTGTTATGCATCCCTAGACTCAAGAGTGCCTTCGTACTAGTCCATTTTGGTAGCCCAAGAGCCTGTTTGAATAAAGTTCGGATTAGACCGTTAATCCGTTCCAAGTCCCTCTTCCTGAGATGTAAGTAAGGGCAGACATACGCCATTCGGCTCATAAAAAAAGCTTGGATTAGTCTGCAGGCATCTTTCTCCTTAACTCCGTGCCGTCGGTTGGAGACCCTCCTGAGAATGTTCTGTAGTTGCCCAGCTGTAGTTTGGAGACGTGTTAGGGCTTCTTGGTTGTGCGTGTTTTGCTGAATCCACAATCCTAGCACTCTGATTTTAGGAACGGGCGGGACCGGTTGTCCAGCTACCTGCACCTGAATGTGTGCAGCCATATTGGCAGCCGGGTTTGCAGGAGTTTTGTTCCGGACTATAAGCAGTTCTGATTTTTTTCGGTGAACAGCTGAGGCCATTGTTGCGAGCGTGTTTCTGCACTGCGTCAGCTGCTGCCTGCAGGGATTCTGAAATTTTTCCATCCGAGCCAGTGCACGTCCAGATCGTTACGTCATAGGCGTAGATGGCGGGCCTGATATGAGGAATCTCGTTGAGCTGCCGGGATAAGCCTCTCATGGTGGTATTAAAGAGGAAGGGAGAAAGTACGGCTCCCTGTGGTGTACCTCTAGTGCCGAGCTCTATGGTTTTGCTTTCAATATCTCCTATGTTTAGGGTGGCAGTACGCCCCTTGAGGAATGTGGTAATGTGGTTCATGTATGTTCTCTTACCTACGTTCATGTTGGATACGTTTTCTAGAATGGCTCGATGTGAGACATTGTCAAACGCTTTGTGTATGTCTAATGCTAACACTGTTCTAGTTGCGTGTACAGGCGCTGGGTTAAGGATATCATTTTTTACCTGCCACAGTATGTCTTGGGTGCACAGTTTAGGTCGAAAGCCTATCATTGTCTCCGGGAAGAGGTGGTTGGTTTCGGCATAGTCAACCAGCCTATTGAGAACCACATGCTCCATAGCCTTACCAAGACAAGAGGTAAGGGATATGGGCCGGAGGCTCTCTAGACTCAGTGACTTGCCTGGTTTAGGAATGAAGACCACCCTAGCATCCTTCCACTCTTGCGGGAGTGTACCGTTTTGCCAGTGCTGATTAAAGAGATTGGTGATCATTGTTATGGTAGGGTTATCTATATTCCTTAGCATTTTGTTGGTGATGTTATCTTTACCGGCTGATGATGTCATGCGTAGGCAGTTTAAAGCAGCGCGTACTTCGGCCTCAGTGATGTCTTCGTCTAATGTTCTGTTTTCATCTCCTCTGTACTCTATATATGCACCCGGCTCCCGTTCTGTATTAAGATATTGCATGGTCAAGATGTTGACGAGATCAGAGTCTGTTCCCGGAAAACTGTGTACGATTTTCTGAATCCATTTATGAGCAGCACTTTTAGAGTGTTGTGGATCTAGCATGTGTTTAAGCAGGGTCCAGGGGTTCTTTTTGCTCAACTGGCCATTCATGCTGTCACATAATTGGTTCCATTGCATAGTGCTGAGCTCGCTAGAGTAGTCCTGAATCTCTTTCTCTAGGGCGGCGAGTTCGCGGCGCAGCGTGCGGTTGATCTTATTCTTTATCCATCTCTGCTGAAGGTCTTTATGCTTTTCCCATAGACCTACGAGTTTCGAGTCCGGCACGGGGCCTTCCTCTTCTATCGGTGCCATGGTTGTGGCATTGTTCACATCCTGGATAAGCTCATTCGTCCACGCAGTGAGGTCTGCTATATCGGTGAGCTGTTTGCGGTTTCTTACGTATCGGAATACATCCCATTTGGTGTGTGGAGTTAGCTTCATTTTCTTTTTGTGCCCTTTGGAAGAGATAGTGATAAGAACGAGATAGTGATCGCTCCCAAGACTAGTTTCGGTGTTATCCCAAAGAGCCCCATTGGCATTTCTGACGAAGCATAATTCGGGTGTGGTATTTCGGCATACACTGTTGCCGATACGCGTGGGCCTATCTGGGTCGGTGATGAGTGTAAGTTCTAAGTCACTTGTCACTGAATATAGCGCATTGCCTTTCTTAGTGCAGTTTTGGTATCCCCAGACTGTGTGCGGAGCGTTAAAGTCTCCTACAACGACGAGTTGTTCCTTCTCTGCGGCTTAACAGGCTTTTTTCAGGAGGGCAATAACTCTGTTGCTTTTATCTTTCGGCGAGCTGTACAAGAATGTATACACATCTGTGTTCCCTTTTTCTAGGCAGCAGCTGTACAAAAGTGTAAGGGAATGTTGTCTTCCTCCAGATCAATTTGTATTGCCGTAAGGTTGCGTTGTATCGCAACTGCCGTAGAAGGTCTGTTGTCGGCTTCAGTTAATTCATTGAACGTGGCATACCCAGTAATTTTGATTTGCGTGCCTGTTTCCTGTAAGGCTACAACATCTACCTTGGGATCAAAGGTAGCGAGTTGGAACTGCAGTGCTGCACGCTTTTTCTTAAAGGATCTGCAGTTGCATTGTATAATCTTAATGGTTTCAGCCATCTTTCTTCGTGTATGGTTCTGCCCTTACCGCCAGTACAGATGTCATTTTGAAGCCCTTAGTGTTGAGCACTTTGGTGGCTGTGGTGGCAAGTTGTTCGTGTTCCGGGGCTTGTGTAAGACCCTGGGTACATTCGGCTCCATATACAGCCCCTATCCTTGTAAGCTCGTGGGCCATCATCTGCTGAAATTCTGCGGTGGATTTTATGTGATTGGAGACTGTCTCAGCTAGCTGAGCAATTGCTCTTTCTAACTTATCTACTCTGCCCGTAGGGTATGAGGCTTCGGACTCCTTGGGTGTGTCCCGCACTGACACTTTGCGTTTTTTTTTTGTCGGTTCTGCCTCCATCCATTCAAGCTCATTTCTACGAACACAGGCCACTATTTCGCGTGCAGCCGGCGTCATAGGGGTGCCTCCAATTGGCTGCCTACTTTCTAGGGCCCTGATTTTGGCATTGGCTGCCTCTAGCTGTTGTCTTAGTGCTTTAATCTCTTCAGCGAGCTCCCTCACCTGGTTCGCCTCCTGTGGAGGTCGTGTGGACGTGGGCTTGGGCTCGGCATTGGCTGACCAGGCGACCTTCCTCGATGCCGCCTGGTCATTGCGTTGTTCGGAGTTGGAGCGGTTGCGAGGCTGGCTGCTGCTCTGGCTGCGCTGCCTGCTGCCACTCCTGCTATTTGAAGCTTCGCGGTGATCAGAGCGCACGGAAGAGCGGCTGTGCCGCACGGCGTCTCGGTAGCTCGTTCCGCTCTCTGTGCCGGCGCCAGATGCGCTCTGTGCGCCGCTGGCCGGTGGCCCTGCTGTCGGCGACGTGGTCGCGCTTTCTTCTTTTCCCTCTTCAGCTGGTTTTTTTTTCCGCTGCACAGGTGCATAGAAGCGATAGCGGCAGCTGGGAGCGCTGGTAGGGTGACCGCCGCGGCAGATGATGCAACGCGCCTTGCACGCTGCCTCAGCTCCCCGTGGGGCGTCTCATGTTCTTCGTCGCCGCAACAGCGGCATCGTTGTCGTCTTGGGTCCGGACAGACATCGGAGCGATCGCCAATCCGGCGACAGTTAAAGCAGGCTTCAATCCGTTCGCGGAATGGATGCACAATAAAGGCTGAGGCCCAAAAGCGGACGTGCTTGGGTAATGCTTACCCGGCAAAGGTCACCACAATATGGCGAGAGGATCCTATCCTTCTTGCTCCAACGATTTCCAATCCTGGATTTCTCGTGCATATTTCCTTGAATACGTCGGCGTCAGTCTCGTGTGAGTAAGCGTAATAGATAACGCCTTTCACTGAATTTTCTGGGGCCGGTGCGTATGTTAAAACGGCACATTCCTGTTGCTCAATTTTAAGGCATTTGATGTTATAATAAGCTTCAGCTCTTACCCTGGATGGGGTGCTGATCAGCGCAGTAGTAGTAGCTAGTAGGGTGTACTCTGACGATCTTCTTTCAGCGATTCATCCAGGTTAGCTTGGGCGGCGGCACACACTGTACGCAGCATCTTGGCTGGGCCGTAAGATAGCAGGTTGATCGCGCACTGTGGGCGAATGATGATCTTATAATCTTCGGCCAGGAGCTTCGGTAGGGGTCTTCTCTTCGGTAACGACGGCGGGCGAGCGCGATATCTCGGTGCGCTGCTTGGCGTTCCACTTGGCGTCCCTTTGTTCTCTTCGGCAGCTGGCTGCGTCTCGGTGTCAGTCTTGCGTCGGGCATATCGCCGCTGCTTGTCGAGAGCGGTCCAAGTGCCGTCGTTCAGTTCTCCGTCGGTGATGGTTTCCCCATCCACGACGACTTCCATGCTGCGGAATCTTCGGATCGCCGGGGTCATGCAGTCGTTTAGGCGTGGAGTGCCGACCACGCCGGCGCCGTTATACTTCTCGATGAAGAGACCGCACGGCGTAGAGCCCACAGGAGTCAGGTTCTTTTCTTCAAGCTGGTCTTGTAACAGCTCCATAGCCGCTTCTTCGTCCATGACGCCGGAACGCCCAGTCGCGTTTGCCCCAGCCGCCGGCGAGGCTCCGGCGGCTAGGGATAGCGAGGCCGCCGTGTCGCAGATCCAAGAAAAAGCTTCCGAAACGAGAGTGCACTGCTCCGGCTTACCCTACATGATGTCCATGGGGTGCCGCAACACTGCTAGCATCCGTCAGAAGAGTCGAGCGTCGTATATCCGATAGATCGGGTATTTTTGGGTGAAAATCGCGGAGCCGTGGCGAGGTGCGTCTTGTCGCCTCGGCTGGCGTCGGCGTCTCTCCTCTTGCGGCCAAGCCAGCGTGTTGAGTCGCTTGGCGCGTTTCACTTTCGCCACCTGGAAAGGTCGAGCCGCTGCAATTAGCAGCGATTGTACGTGTTGGCAGAGTAATCTGCACTTCGAAATGCATAGTTGGCTTTGAAATTTAGAACACTGAAGACTGTTAAAGGGCAACAAAGCCACCAGAACCTGAATCCTCAAGTACAATATATACGAAGATCAGACATATTCATGTCCTTCCTATCATTCACATGGCGGCTGAACCATCGCAGTGCCAGAGTTCCCTCTGGTAACTATTTTCTGAAACTCTATGGTACGAGAGAGAGAGAGAGAAACAACTTTATTTAAATTAAGATCGTGCTTGGTCACTGTGGGTGGAGCCCCTCTTCCAGGGCCCAACTGGCTATTGCGGTGCGCTGGGCCTGGTCGAGGGTCGCCAATTGGCTTCCCAAGTCCCGTTCGGAGAGTCGCGCCTCCCACGACCAATTGCTAAGTGTATCGTCAAGTACCGGCGAGACGGCGTCTGCCGGACGCTGCAGTGCATTGGTAAGTGATGTGTTCTAGTGTCGGGGTGGAGTCGCACCATGGACATCTGTCGCTGTGTTTGTTAGGAAATATTTTGTGCAGTCTATGTAAATGTGGGTAGGTGTTTGTCTGTATTCGGCGCCAGTCCCTCGCCTGTCGCCTGTTTAGCTTGGGATGAGATGGAGCTTTCGTTCGTCTTCCTAGTCGTTGTGCCTCAAGTATGTCTCTCGGTGTGCTGCCGGGTGTCGAACTGTGTCGCTGGACAGGAGAGACAGTCGGATACATCCGTGATGTGATGCACGACGTAGTAAAGTCCAATGTACCAGGATGACAGCTTCTAGGAAAAACCTACACGACCGAACGGGTAGAACAGGGCAATCAAAGTCAGGGTGAGAAGCGGATGCCTTGATGCCGTCTGTCATACAGGCGCTTCTGGATGGCTTACGAGGCTGACAGCCGAGAGAGGACGATAAGCCTGGCTTAGTCGGCAAGAACGATGGCATCGCGTGCGCACTTGCTGGGTGGCGCTGTAGCAGCAGGAAGAAGCTTTAGCGGGTGGCATGAGAGAGGTGGCAGTCATGGCGGACGGACGTGTTTCTACGGGGATCCGTGGCGGCGATGAAAACGTAAGCTTTCTTGCGCATGCTTTGAGCTTGCTTCTGTTGTTAGACTTGCTGTTTGACAGCGAAGCTGTGATGCTTTCGTTGGTCGGAAAATTTCGTGGCGTAGTAGTAAAGGTTGAGGAAAAGAGAAAAGATGCATGTTTCTTTTCTCCCTTCCTCAGCCTCTACTACTACGCCACGAAGTTTTCCGACCAACGAGAGCTACACAGCTCCGCTGAAAAACAGCACAAAACTCCACACTCCATACCAGCTGTGCGACAGCTTCGCCGAGCAGGGGGAGAGATAGCTAAGAGACATTGAAAGCAGAGTATAAAAATAGCATCGCCCAGCATAGCGGATGCGAGTTGGAGAGGAGGAGTGAAGGCATGTGGTAGTGGGTCGCGTAGAGCTGCTGCCGAGGCCGATCGTGTTTCCCTGCGTTCGCGCAGAGCACCATCTGCGTTTACGCCACGAAATTTCCCGACCAACGCGAAATATACAGCTTAGCTGTAAAAATTATGCGTGGCTCTGCTACCACAAACACGAGAGAGCAGCGGAACTGTGGAAAGCCTAGTAAAGTAGTGGCAAACCACACACTTAGGTTTCCTGGCGCTCAGGATTTCTTCGCAATGTTCTGCGTAGGCGTCGCGATGAATTCAACCGGCCACGTTCACAAGCCACCGAATCTTCATTTATTTGCCTACGCGAACTCTCGGCTTCCCTCAATCGAAACTCGGGATATTCTGTTCTGCGAGACTGAAGCGAAAGCTTCCCTCGCTTTCGCTTCAGTCTTTCGGAAGCAACTATACTCGCGGACAACTTTCTGTGGAAATGAAGGGAAAGCTACGGCGACAAAGCGCTCACAAGTGAGAGCGCTTCTGAAAAGAGTCCCGCGTTTAAATTCACGTTAGTATAGGCTGGAGAAGAGAAAACACAAACAGCTTATTAGAAACAGTTAAATAATACAGAACACACCACTGATTGTAAAAGATGCCTTATTTTGCGGTTTTCCCCTTCTGCGTCTGGGCAAGCGCGAAACCGTCGCACGTGGAAGCTGCGTCGATTCAGCGCCTGTTCCGAGCAACCAAAAGCACTGTCAAACGCTGCCGGACTACCTGGCGCGGTAACACATGTGCAGCAGCCACGCGCCCGTAGCTTTCGCTTCATTGCCACTGCCGAGCCGCCGCCAGAGGCATCGGCTGCAGTTAGGACACCAGGGGCGTTCGGCGCGAACGCGGGGAGACGCGATCGGCGTCAGAAGCAGCTATACGCTTCCCACTACCAAATGCCTTCACTCCTCCTCTTAGTCAGGCATCGATAGGGAAATGATCGCCAAGCAATAGCTAGTCCATAAGCCATCAATAATCAATAAATTTCGGAAAATGCTGGGGATGACTTGATAATACTTAGCCTAGCCCAAATACGTGGCCAACACCTTGCGATATAAAATTGATAGCCAATTAATAGCTAATCGATATTCGACGAATAATCAATAAATGCTGTAAAATGCTGCGGATGACTTGGTAGTGCTTATTCTTGTCCAAATACGTGGCCAATATCTTGCGATAACCAATCAATAGACAATCAATAGCTAATCGATATTCAAACAATAATCAATAATTTTCGGAAAATGCTGGGGATGACTTGATAATGCTTAGCCAAGCCCAAATACGTGACCAATACCTTGCGATAGCCAATCGATAGCCAATGAATAGGTAATAAATAATCGATCAATAATCAATAAATTCCGGGAAATGCTGGGGATGACATGTGCTTTGCCTAGCCCAAAAGCTAGGACAAGCTAGGTGCCCATCAGCTCCGCTGTCTCTTTAGCATTGCGCCTCCAGTGCAAGCTACGCAAATTTTTTTATTGCGATAGCAATTATATGGACACTCCAAAGCAGATTTCTGCCGTCGGCGTCGCCGTCGTCGTCGCCGTCGCCGTCACCGTTGCCGTTGCCGTGAGGTTCCGTGAGGCCGCGCGCCGAACGCTGTATGTGCGAGTGAAAGGGCGCGAGGGACGCGCGCTTTCACGGGGAGTGAACGCACGGCGAAGAAAAAAGTTGTCGCAGTTTCACCTGAAAGGCGAAGCATCAATTGCGATAGCACATTTGTAGAGAGCTATACGGAGTAATGATAGTAGCTTTATCAGCTGTATAAACTTGGACATGCATCAGCATCGGCAACACGCAGAACTGTTGTCGACGCCGTCGGCGTTTTGCCCGCGTTCGCACAAAATGCGTGCGGCGTTGGTAACTGTTGCCGGAGCCTCTGATATAAATAGGCACTTGGTGCCGCAGCTAAACGTTGCCTCCCTTCCCTCCCCCCGTCCCCCCCCCACGGCCTTTCGCGCGTCCGAAGAAGGCGCGTTTGCTCTACATATATGGTGATTGTAAAGGAGGAAAGAGACGCCTACTTCTGCAGCCCTTAAGGGAGCGCGGCGCAGAACGCGCGTTTGTTCTCCGCCGTGGCTTCACTCCCCGTGAAAGCGCGCGTCCGTCGCGCCCTTTGACTCGCACATTCAGCGTTCGGCGGCGCGCGGCGACGATTTCACCTCCATTGACGTCATACGGAACCTCACGGCGACGGCAGACGGCGACGACGGCGACGCCGACGGCAGAAATCTGCTTTGGAGTGTCCATATAATTGCTATCGCAATAAAACGCGCGTTCTGCATCCGTGCTCCCTTAAGGGCTGCAGAAGTAGGCGTCTCTTTCCTCCTTTACAATCACCATATATGTAGAACAAACGTGCCTTCTTCCGACGCGCGAAAGGCCATGGCGGGGAGGGGGGGAGGGGGATGGAAGGGAGGCGACGTTTAGCTGCGGCATCAAGTGCCTATTTATATCAGAGGCTCCGGCAACAGTCACCAACGCCGTACGCATTTTGTGCGAACGCGGGCAAAACGCCGACGGCGTCCGACAACAGTTCTGCGTGTTGCCGGTGATGCTGCATGTCCAAGGGTATAGACCTGATAAAGCTACTATCATTACTCCGTATAGCTCTCTACAAATTTGCTATCGCAATTGATGCTTCGCCTTTCAGATGAAACTGCGACAACTTTTTTAAGCTGCACGCAGTAACCTGACCAGTTAAAACATGGTACGAAGATAGGGGTTTATTTGTTCCGTGGGGTACTCACTGTTTATTATTGCGATAGCAATTATATGGACACTTCAACCGGATTTCTGCCGTCGGCGTCACCGTCGCCGTCGCCGTCGCCGTGAGGTTCCCTATAGATAAAATCTTCGCCGCGCGCCGTATGCCCGAGCGGAAGCGTGCGGGGACGCGCGCTATCACGGAGAGCGAACGCACTCATCTCCCACGCGCAAGCAAGGAAGCAGGAAGCCAGCGCCGGAGGGAGCGGGGGGGGGGGGGGGGGAGGTGCTTCTACTCTGCCAGCAACCGCGCTCGTCGCTCGTCCGCACCGTATCTTACCTCCACACGGCTCTGACCTTTATGCGCCGTGAATTCGCCGCTCAGTTTCCGTTGAAGCGATAGACCGCACGTACCTACGCCCGCTGCGGCGTATGCTTGCTGCCAGCGTTTTGACAGTCATTGTCTGCAATCATTCAGTGTGATCTATTCGTGTTTGTTTGTGCGCGCTCACACCACACTTGTTCATTCAGTTAGTAATAGTCGGGCCACATTTTCCAACGCACGCTACACATGCAATGCTGCCCGGATCGGCAGTGCAGCGCTACAGGTGTGTCCCTTCGCACGCGCTGCCCACGGGAAGCGCTTCTCATCAACACCACCGTTTCACACGCGCCTTCTCGTGGTCATCGAGTCTCTCTTCATGTCGGTCTACTTACGCCGCAGCACACCTGCTTACTTAATCAGCTCATGTTTACTACAATTCATATTGCTACCAAAGCCGCTCACCTTACTTTGTATGACATTGCTGTGTGGCTATCGCATTCATTGCTTCGCCCTTAGGGCGAAACTGTGACATTTTATGCAACAAACCAGGGAAAATTGATCACGTGTTTTTAGATTGCTGGAAAGGGTTGTTTTTTCCGGGACATTTTACAGAGGAGGAGGAAATAACTTTATTGAGTCCTGAGGAACCCCTCCCCACCCACTCTTTGTTTAGTGGTCGGCAGGGGTCGTGGGCCGCACCCACGTTGGGACGGGAAGCCCATGAGCCTCCGCCCTTTCGTGAGCCCTCTGGACAGCCCGGAGCTGGGTCTGGTGCTTGTCGCTTTGCAGGGCGTCCTCCCAGTCTTCTTCTTTACGGAACATGGTGCCGCTTAACGCGGAGCATTGCCAAAGCATGTGCGCTAGCGAGCAGTATGATTCGCCACAATCCGGACATTGCGGCTCTACACCTGGTGAATAAAGGCTCAGTCTGCCTCTCGAGGGGAACGACCCTGTCTGAAGCATTCTGAATATCGATGACTGTGGTCTATTGAGTTTAGCGTGGGGGAGCGGGAAGGCCCTCCTCGACAGCTGATAGTGCGTTGTTATTTCGTTGAAGGTGAGCAGCGGGTCTCGGTGCTCCCCTCCCTCCCCGCCACTTCGCTCGCCACGATCGCCGCGGTGCGTGAGTCATCGCGCGCGGTCGTGCGCCAGCTCGTTGGCGTTGGAAAAGTCGGGGTGCACGTCGGCCCCCATGTGGGCCGGAAACCATTTGACGATGTGACGACCCGCGGCTCCCTCGTTGCCGAGGACGGCCGCCGCTTCCCGCGATATGGAGCCCGAGGCGAATGCTCTGGCCGCCGATCGCGAATCGGTGAACACGTAAGGACGTTCGGGGTCCCTCATTACCATGGCTATTGCCACCTGTTCGACCACTTCGGACGTTACCCCCTTGACCGATGCCGCGTTAATGATCGTCCCATCCCAGCGTATCGAGACGGCTGCGTACCGGTCGCTGCGCCCATACTGGGCCGCGTCTACAAATGCCGCCAGTCCCGGGCAGTTGGAGGTCGATTTCAGTAGTGCTCGGGCCCTCGCCTTTCGGCGCCCCTCGTTGAATTGCGGGTGGACGTTTCTCGGAAGCGGTTCTAACCTTGAAAGTGCCCCTGATCGCCGCTGCTGAGCGCGACCTTGCGTGCGTTGCACTCTGCCTGTGCATTTATGCCTGCTTCTTCTAGGATGCGTCTGCAGGCCTGGTGGTCGACAGCCGCACGACCTGTGCCTTGGTGTGTGCTTCGATGATTTCTGCTAGCGAGTTGTGGACCCCTAACTGATCTAGCCGCTCTGTGCTTGTAGTGATCGGAAGACCTAGCACCCTTTTGATGCTCTTGCGCATCAGGGTCTCTATCTTAGCCGCGTCTCTCTTGGTCCATTTTAGCGCCGAGGCTACGTAATTTACGTGACTCATGAGGAAGGCGTTCTCCAGCGATATTTCACCATAACTGAATTTGTTGCTTCATTTTAATGCGATAGCAATTAAAAAATAAAAGTTAAAATAAATACTGCTCAAATAAAAAAAACTGCTCCAGTCAGGTAGACTACTCCCTCCCTGATAGTGAGATTATATTTGGATCAAGAAAACAGCGATGCTGTTTATTTAGGAATACCATCGTTTCTCTGCGAGAGGGAAACCGCCGCTTCGCGTTGGCGCTCGGCACCGCGGCTTCCGCCGCGGCACGGGGGCTCAAACGCGAGCAGTATCCGCTTGTTTACACCACCACAGTTCACCGAGATCAAAAGCCTTCATGCCACACCACCACTACTGCAAGCATTTCCGCCACTAGAACAAACACTACAATAATAAAGCGCGGCTTGCGTGGGCTAGACACCGCCAGACATTCAACGCGCCCTAAACGATTCGCTCCCTACGCACGTAGGAGCTTCGATCGCCAAGGTCGCTGCCCCCGGTCCCGGAGATAAGTGAGCCGCGCTTAGTAACTAGCAGCCGCCGCGCCAGACCAGTTCCTCAAAAGTCCCTAAGCGATTATGTCCCTAGGCACCTAGGAGCTACACGATTGCAATGACAACACCTGTTAAGCGGAAGTCACGTGACCCGAAGTGCCACGCCCCCGCGGTACCTACTAGCAATTGTTTAGTCGCGGTGCGTTCTGCTCTTGCGGCTGCTGCTGACGGAGCTCGTATCTTGAAAGCGATCTGCTATGTGGCCGAAGTGTGCGCCCGCGCGGCCTCGTCTCCAAAATGATCTGCCATGGGTACAAAGTGCCCGAGTCGAGTGACGGTAGCTTCGTATGCGCTGTGCTTTCGCCGTTCGCGTTGAAGCGAGACGAAAGACAGCGCGAAGGTCAAACTCCATCGTTTTGACGAGTTTCCGTGGTCATTGAGCGAGATGTATCCATGTTTACCTGTGAGCACGCCACACCGTGCTTGTTTATTTAGTTAGTAAGCGAATATTTACAACTTATAGCGGCCGATAAAACTGTTATCCTTACTTCGTATAGCTGTCCACGAATTCGCTATCGCAATTGATGCTTGGCCTTTCGGGTGAAACAGCAACATTTTTTTTTACTCCTTTCGTTGCATATGTGTAAACTGCGGATTTCTTGGCTTTTATGGTTTGTAGTGTTTCCTTCAATTGCATTTATTTTTGCTGGCACATCTAAGCCAACATTGTATATTATTGTATTGTTTCCGTTTGTAATCATCAATAAGTTCCTCTGCCTGCCGCTGCAAGGCTCCACAAATTGCTGCCTGCAATGTTTTCCTTATATTCCCCATAAGTTGTATGTTTATGGAAATACAGGCAATTCAACATACAACCAAAGCTTTTTTTTTTTTTTTGATGCGGACCCTCCCGTTTATTGTTCATTTTCTGCTGCTGCTGCTTCGCCTGCTGCTGCTGCTGCTGCTGCTGCTGCTGCTAGGCTGCCTGTCCTCCTGATGCATAGGCTGCTACTGCTGCTGCTAGGCGTTCCTGCCTGCTGCTGCTGCGGCGTCAGCGGCGGTCTTTTTTGCTGCTGCGTCGGCGTCGGCGGCAGTCTTTTTTGCTGCTGCGTCGGCGTCGGCCGCTGTCTTGGCGGCGGCCTCAGAGGGGGCGTCTCTCTTACCTAGAAACCGGTTACACGTCACATGGCGAAGAACGTACATCTGTCTGCGTACACCTCTCCTCGTCACAGGTCTCGGCAAACGCCAATTGAACATCGACCTCGTCCACGTTACATGACAGCGTCAACGTCTCAGAGTGTGCAGTTGCATGAAATTCTGTCGGCATTCCGGCATTGCGCGTGAGAGGTGTAGCGCAAACATAAACATTACACTACTAAAATAACCCACCGTGGTGGCTTAGCTGCTACGGCACTGCTCTGCTAAGCACCAGGACTCCGAATGAAATCACGGCCTCGGCGGTCGCATTCTGATAGGGGCGAATTGCGAACACGCTCTCGTGCCGTGCATTGCGTGCACGTTAAAGATTCCCTCAGGTGGTTCAAATTTCCGGAGTCCCCCAATACGGCGGCCTCATAGTGGGATACTGCTTTTGGCATGTAAAACCTCAGTACATAGATATATGTTTAAGCATGATCGGAATTTTGACCTGTGGGGTGCATAAACTTAAACATTGCGTTGCAAACATTGCACGTTGTATGAGCTGAACATAAGGACAATTGCACACTCAGTATATATATTTACGGAATTTCATTATTCGCTTCACGTAGATTCAAACGAGTGCGTTGAATCTGTATAATATAAATGCTTTTTAGTGAATGACGATGCTCACAGCGGGATATGACTGACCACATCGGGTTTTAACAAGACCATAGAACGCATTTCGCAAATAACTTAAATTTCAGCGCTGTTAAGCCATCGATACCTCAGTACTGCTAAGGGAATTGAGTAAGTTTTTGCCAGATGAGCCTTTCGTCAAAGCCATCGGTAGAGACAGCTGAAGCAACTGAAGTGTCAGCTGGATAGCAAAATCTCTGTAAATCCCGCAGTCACGCCATCCGGTTATTAGGCCGATTAAAAGCTTCAGCTCTACCAAACCCTTGTAGCACCCGCCGTGGTTGCTCCGTGAACATGGTGTTGGGCTGCTGAGCACGAGGTCACGGGATCGAATCCCGGCGATGGCGGCCGCATTTCGATGGGGGCGAAATGCGAAAACACCCGTGTACTTAGATTTAGGTGTACGTTAAATAACCCCAGGGGGTCCAAATTTCCGGAGTCCCCCAATACGGCGCGCCTCATAATCAGATCGTGGTTTTGCCACGCAAAACCCCATAATTTATACTTTTAACCCTTGTAGCGAGAACCTGTGCCAACCTGATGTGTGGTTTCCATTAGAATTATTTTCCTATTTTAGCGCTTTTCAGCGGTCCGAGCGGCGCTGCACCTTCACTATCCCAGGGACTGACTGCTTATGAAGTGTGAGTGATAAACACAGAATATAATCAAGCATACCGGAAACCTTGAATTATACTGGCCAATCCGTTCTGCCAGTCCCCGCGTCCTGTTTACCACCCGTACACTCCATTCACTCATGAAACATGATGGAATATAAATAAATGTATGAAGTGAAATAATTTTATTCCAAAGCGCTGCACACTCCGCTGAGAAGAACCTCAAGAGTGAAGGATTATGCTCCTTGAGTTTTTATAGCAAGCCCTCATGATTGCGAAGTAATTAAGTACTAAATTTTGTCAAGTCAAAAATGTCGCGTTTTTTATTGCGATAGTAACCGTGTGGGTACTCCAAGTGCATTTTTGCCGTCGCCGTCGCCGTGATATTCCGTATAAAGTCCAAGGACAATAACACTGTCGCCGCGCGCCCTAAGTTGTATGTGCGAGTCAAAGCGTCCGAGGGTGAGCCGACCATCGCGGCTCAATGTCGCGCGCGCTAGGGAGGCAAGCGGGGAGCAAACGCGCCGTCTCCCGTCGCGCGCAAGGCGCCGGGTGAGGGAGGGAGGTATGGGCGTCGTACTTCGGCAGCAACAGAGTATGGCCCGGGCGCACGGGCGTTATCGCGAATGCGATCTGCTTGGAGGGCACAGCCATGGCGGGCCAACAGCTCGAAGCTTTGCGTGTGCAGTGTTCTCGCTGCTCGGTTTGCGGTGAAGCGATAAACAGCGCGAAGGTCACTTCACTCGCTGCTGTCGACGCGCATCCTCACGCCAGCGTTTTGACAGCGGGTATCCGCAGTCGTCAAGTGTGAAGTGTTCATGTTTGCCTGTGCGCGCTGACACCGTGCTCATTAATTTAATAAGGAAGGGAATGTTTACAAATTTATACGGCTTATAAAACTGCTATCCTCATTTGGTATGGTTGTCTGTTAGTTTACTATTGCAATCGATTCTTCACCTTTCGGGCGAAACAGCGACTTTTTTCGTAAAGATAATATAACCACTGGCTCAACGCTCATGCACGGCAAAAGCCATGCATCGCATGGCATGACTCAAAGCTATGCAAAGGAAAAATTGTCTGTAATATGTTGTTTATACATTTAGGAAAGGCGAGTCAAAAGTGGTTGACACCGACGAATCGTCTTGGGCGCACTAATGGTTTGTTCTTCAACTGCACTACCTTCGAGATCGGCCCACACATGTATACTGCGCCATCTATGAGATCGGTCGATATTTTTCTTTGTGTAAACCCAAACTTCATGTTCCAGTCCTAGGCGCGCATAGTTTGAACGAACGCATCTGGGTTTAATTTGTCTTTTCCTGCTTATTTCCAACGTTCATCTTGATAACCTTTTTCTTCTCTTACGTGCACTAGAGGGCCTGAAATCATTTAAATAATGAGACGAAAGTGACTGAATACTCAGATGAAATCGACCTGAACCTCAAATCGACCTGAACTCTACAAGGAAGCCCTTGTCTTCAAACTTATTCCTTTGTCATCGTTAAGGGAACGCGACAGGTCGAGTATTCCGTCAAGAATGGTGTCGGATTCAGCCAAGTGGACGTGTTTAGGAAAAATGAACGCACTGAATAGAAATGGAGTTCAGTGAACACTCTGTACGCAGAGCGTTCACTTTTTTTTACCTAATATCCGTAGTTTCTTTCTTGCAACCATATGCAAAACAGGCGAAAAGAAGTCCCGTACAAAAATGTGTGCACAGTGGCTCATGAGGATATGCGGCACGTACATATCGGCAGTGTCAGATTCTGGGGATGCATCCACGATCATAGAGCATGACTGGTCGGGGCGATGCTTAAGCGATCGCCACAGTAGAGAGTAGCGAGGGGCAACATTGCAGGATCCAAGCAGACCTCGTGTAACCCCTTGAGCAATACGAAGAAGAGTAGGCAAGTTGCCTTCAAGGGACAACAGTGGCTAAGCAAACGCGCCCCGAACTAAAGCGCTTAATGTGACTAAATATACGACGGGAAAGCTACTTGTCACATATCAACCTATGTTGCGTTCTAATCGACAGATCACGATTAGTCGTTGCCTACAAACAAATTCACTGTTTCATCTCAGGCTGTTTATAACTTTACATACTAACGAGAGCGTGGTAAAATGTCAAATCCCGTAATTGGTATTTCAAATAAGGCAATGAACCTTCGTAAAGCGGGTGGCCGCCATTGCAGCCGGCGAAGGGCTTTCTCGCTAAAGTTTTCTGATGATTCGATGTAAGCTTCTTCGGACACTAGTGCTATAAATGATGACTAACACCAGCTAAACGTTGCACACAAAAATATCGGCGAGCCTCTAAAGGTTTGCCCTTAGGTTACATTGTTGATGGTGCATGCCTACGAATAGTGTGGCATTATTATCATCGTCAACGTATGGTTATGTCCACTTGGCAGTCCTTCCATTCGCTAACATTGACTCCAACCTAATAGCGGAATTGATTAGCCCGACGTTTCGGAGCCAATTAGGCTCCGAAGGAAGAGAATGCATCCTTGTTTGTATGTCCATGGCCTTGCAGACACGACGCAGGGAAGAAAGGACCCCCCACTCTAGGTCACCAGCACCAAAACACTTGTCCCCTTCCCCCCCCCCCCCCCTCAGCCAATCATCAACGGCATTCCCGCGAGTAAAGCGCCCCCAGCATCGGTCAGCCCAGCCGACCAGCAACGTCGCAGCCGCCCCCCTCCCCCCCTCCCCCACCTACCGCCTTTTTCGTCTGTCAAGAAGAGGTGCCCTGTCAAGTGTCTCCCCACCTTGAGCTCTCTCCCCGTCCTCTCCTTTCTTACGATGGACCTATTAAAAGTGGCAAACCACCACCTCCGAAGCATACCCCATGAAGAAGGAGCGGAATTGGCTCCGAAACGTCGGGCTAATAAATTTCCTTATTTGGTTGGAGTCAATCTTTAACTCTTAATCAATTTTTCCCAACCAGAAAGGTGATTCTGTTGAAATGCTTAACTTCAAACCTCTTTCGCGCACACATTACTTCAAGGGTTACGAACGCAAGTCACTCATATCTCCATCAGGGCACGCTTATGCGGCTCCAAAATGTTCCTCTCTGTGCTGCCCTATCAAGTGTTATCTTACGAACCATTTTATCGGGCAGTAATGAGTTGCGCTGGAAATTAACTGCTGAAAAACGACAGTCTCGATTATTCCGACGCCCGCTTCTAGGAGGAGGTGATGTCGCTGCAGCACTCGGCACCAGAGGAGTGGCAATTTAGCCGCGTTCTGATGCCTGCCAAGGAAGCCACTAATTGAAACACGGCAAGTTGCCAGATTGCTGCAGACGCGAATAAAGTTAAATGGGTCATATGCGAAACACAGTTACTCTTTCTTGCTTTGTTTCGTTGTTCTTTTCTTCGTCATTTATATACCATCGAATATGCGAATGCCTCAAAAGTGACTGCTTGCACATCATTTGCTCAAGGCTATTATGACATTCTGTTCTCAGTACAGTGTTTAACGGAAACCAGTCTGATTAGAAAGGAACAAAACTGAAATAAAACGTACACTCACACAATAAAATAAATATATTCTCCATCGCACTCTGGTTCACAATCCAAAAAGTATCATTGTTAACAAAGGGCCCATGTGGGCCCCAGAACGCGGAATCAATAATATATGGCGTATTTCTTTGTTATGGTATTTATCTCTATTTCAATAACAACTAGGATGACAGCACCGCGTAATTTCAGTTACTCACTGGCAATGAATCATGTTTGTTCTCTACTCAACACCGGGTATTACTCAATAAGATGTGAAACTCGTTAGAGCTTCAAATAACTTCATGGCAACGCAAGAAATGGTTCATATAAACGCAAAGTTCATTTCTGTATGAGTCGGGACTGTAGTTCATAAATGCGCGGATGTCTAAATCTAACTGCTCGAGCGTTTCTTTCCTCCTTTTTTTTTCTCGTTGCCACCCCATCGAAATGCGGTCACCGTGGCCTGGTTGGAAGTTGCGACCTAGAGCTGAGCATCAGAACATAATACCCACTCGGCTACCCCGTGCGGGTTCTGCCTGGCATCTAAAGAGAGCAAACAAAAGCCGTGACGTCGTCCTTACCACGGGTTCCTTCCATCCTGCCTGCTGCTGCTGCGGCGTCGGCGGCGGTCTTTTTTGCTGCTGCGTCGGCGTCGGCGGCAGTCTTTTTTGCTGCTGCGTCGGCGTCGGCCGCTGTCTTGGCGGCGGCCTCGGCGGGGGTTTCTCTCTTACCTACAAACCGGTTACACGTCACATGGCGTAGAACGAACATCTGTCTGCGTACACCTCTCCTCGCCACACCTCTCGGCAAACGCCAATTGAACATCGACCTCGTCCACGTGACCTTACTGCGTCAGCGTCTCAGAGTGTGCAGTTGCATGAAATTCTGTCGGCATTCCGGCATTGCGTGTGATAGGTGCAGCAGAAACATAAACATTACATGACTAAGATACCCGCCGTGGTGGCTTAGCTGCTATGGCACTGCTCTTCTAAGCACCAGGACTGCGGTGACCCGCAGCGTTGTCTGAACAACCCAAGCAGACACTCTCCTCGTTTATAGGAGGTCACTTTTGTTCGCTTTCAAAAGCAATAACATTGTTTACATTCAGCGGTTTTTCTTATCTAATTGGCTGACAAGAGGCAAGGAGCACGCTCTAGTGGAGAGGGGCATTCTATGGGACCGAGCCAGCACAGTGAAAATAGATAACCGCATGAAGAGGGTGGTGCCGGCTTCTCCGATTGGTCCGCTTCGCCTTACTTAGGTTGCGGTGGCTGGTCGAAAATCGCGGCGGCATGCAACGGAAGGATAAGGATGCTGCTAAAATGGATCCTCAGCAAGGAAGCGTTGGCAGAGCGAAGTCGTATGCATGCCGAAAGTGCTCGATAACGTTTTACTGCCACGCAAAAAGGTTTATCATGCGCAAGTAAATACATGCTCACAGGCAGGTGCGAGTAGCGGGGACCTGAGCTATTGGCGGGCCGCCATCTTCAATACCTTTCGGAACGGGGCAGTCTGTGGCTATTCAGAGAATGTTTCTGTTTTGGTCGGCATATTAATGCATTTTTTTCGCGTACACGTCACTTTGAAGTGATGAGTTGTCCCGGTTTTGTGAGGTCACGTGACAGACAGGCGAAGTGGGCGTAGCCAGAAAACATTGGACTAACAGCAGAGGGCTAATGGTGAAAGGCGTCGAATGAGAAATTATTATTTTTCTTTTGTATGGTTTAATCATGCATAATCAGTGTGTACACGTTATATCAGATGAGGAGCTATCGCGGTTTTCGTGACGTCGCGTGACAGACGGGCGAAGTTGGGAGTGGTCCGAAAATATTTTGACCAATCGTGGAGGCTGATTGCAGAAATTGGAGTCAATACAGTTTGGAATCAATTTACGTTATTGCGCCTCAGGATACCAAAATACTTGTAAATCCCGCGGTCGTGACATCCGGTTAGGAGGCCGATTAAAAGCTTCAGCTCTAACAAACCCTTCTAGCGAGAACCTGTGCCAACCTAATGTGAGGTTCCCATTAGAATTCTTTTCCTATTTTAGCGCTTTTCAGTGGTCCGAGCAGCGCTACACCTTCACTATCCCAGGTACTCACTAGTTATGAACTGTCAGTGATAAACAAAGAATATAAGCAAGCATAAGGAAACCTGAAATTACACCGGCCAATCCGTTCAGCCAATCCCCCCGTCCGGTTTACCACCCGTACACTTCCTTCCTTCATGAAACATGACGGATTATCAGGTGAATCATCAGGTGAAATAATGTTATTCCAAAGCGCTGCACACTCCGTTGAGAAGAACGTCAAGGCTGAAGGATTATGCTCCTTGTGTATTTTATACCAAGCTGTTACGATGTGGTTCGGGGAGAACGCTTAGTTCTGTCAGTCAGAGACGCCTTCGAGGGCAGCAAGGAAGGAATTGCAACAATCACGGCACGCAGTTGGCCGACCAGCCGTTATCGGAAGAAAGAATTCTGCAACATCGACGTGACTCAACATCGCATCAGAAGGCCGTGCAAGCGCTCCTGCGGTTCGTGAATTCCACTGGCCTGTGTGAACGTCTTTGATTGGAACGCCTCCCTTGTTACCTATGCCTGTGTCTTTTGTGTGTGTGTGTGTCTTTTTCGCTCTCTCTCTCTTTGCACTCTCTTCAACCCCTTTATCCCCCACCCCAGCGTAGGGTAGCAAACCGGAAACTGACTTCTGGTTAACCTCCCTGCCTTTCCTCTCTCGCTTGCTCTCTCTCACGGCACGCAAATGTATATTCAAACAAACACAAAATGTACGTACAAGGACACCGGGCATGGGGGCAAGCGAGACCAAGCGTCCCTACCAAGCGTTCAGAGCGACAACCACCGCGCACTCACAGTTCGGCTGGTGTTGCGTCGCGCGATGAGCGGCACCTGCGGAGACGGCAGATGAGACCTCGCGGGCTCTGGTTCGTCAGTAGGCTAGTTGACGGGAGCGCAAGTTCAACAAGCTGCAAGAGCGGAGACAGCCGGCCAGCTCCCGCAGACCAGCCGACCAACGAACCAAAGTCCACGAGGTCTCATCTTCCGTCTCCGCTGGTGCCGTGCGAGGCTCTCCGCGCGAGGCTTTGGATGGGAAGTTGCGCATTGAAGACCTGCGTGCGCAGTGGAAATTGGATAATGCAGGCGTCGAGGCCGAGACCAGACCGATAAACTAGAGCAATAAGTCTTGAATTATGAGCTTCCCCTCAACGCAACGCAACGACAAAGCTCAAAAGGCTCTAGTCACTGTCAGGATTTGGCCGTGTCGCCGTTCATTGAATGTGTTCGTCCTGCCGAGCTCTGCGTTGAGCTCACAGATGCAAAGGACAACCAAACTCCATGTGGTGTCTCCTCATCAAGTTTTGCATACTTGTGAGCAGCACACTGATTTGGGCTTCAGAGTCCAGAACACTCAGCATGTGGTTGCAGACCACAGCTTGCCTGGTGCTAAGGAATGCACTAATATCAGGAAGAATGGCTGCAGACAGAATATCATGACAGCTTTTAAAATTTCTTGGATGGTTTCCTCTGCGCAGATGAAGTGCTTAGAATCTGAAAAAATTGCAGCCGCGTCGGAAGCTTGTCTGGAAGGTCAACAGGCCAATAGTGTTCTCCGAAATACCCTGGCGTCAAAAATCAACAACGGTCATGCATACCATTCGAAACATTCTGTGAGAACAACGTAAAAGAGAATTTAACTCTTACAGTTCTCAGAACAATGCCATCAGAAGACATACACATTCGGGACAGGTGTTGATCGGCGCTTCTTACAGAGAGAGGCGCCGCAGTGTCAGCCTATATGGTGTGCCAATGCCCACCGAAAATTCGTAAGGTACAAGAAAAATGTGGGTTCCCTGGGGAGTTGTGTTGTCTTAAGCAAACGCATTTATGCTGTCATGTGTGACGCGTGTTTCGCAAACATTCTTTGTGCTGTTTGGACTTGCCGTTCGATGTTAATGTTGTTCCTGCTTCTGTCACTACTACACTCCGGTGTATTGCTGTATGTAACATCACCAAGATAACTACCGCATGTTTTGTTGCAATTATATGGACACTCCAAGCGGATTTCTGCCGTCGGCGTCGCCGTGAGGTTCCGTATAGCAGTCCAACGGCGATGAAATCGTCGCCGCGCGCCGTGTGCTGTATGTGCGCGAGGGACGCGCACATTCACGGGGAGCGAGCGCATGGCGGAGAGCAAACGCGGCTTCTTCCGTCGCGCGAAAGGCCTTGGGGGGACGGGAGGGAGGGAGGGTAGGCAACATTTAGCTGTGGTACAAAATGCTTATGTATATAAAGACGTTGCGAGGTGAGAAAGTGGTAAAAACTTCCGACGCTGCTCGACAAGTGTCCCGTTCAGATCTCGTCGAAAACCTCCAAGCCATCCCCAGGGGCACTGGCAACAATCACCAACGCCGCGCGCGTTCGATGCGAACGCGGCCAAAACGCCGACGGCGTCGACAACAGTTCCGCGCGTTGCTGGCGCTGCTGCATGTCCAAGTTTATACAGCTGATAAAACTACTTACGTTACTCCGTATAGGTCTCTATTAATTTGCTATCGCAATTCATGCTTCGCCTTTCGGGTGAAACTGCGACATTTTTCTGTATGGAATGAAAATTTCGCCTCTTTAAATTTATGACGAGTATCATGTTGTGCTCCGACGGGATTTTCCTGAATACTTAACCGTTACATTAGCCATGAACTTTGTGTGTGCAAACTGCCAAGTCCTGTGAGCCTTGTAAATGATCTGTGTCACCAGTCACCAGTTATATGCACTTTATGGACCGGGTTGTAAAGAAAGCATAGCTGCTAAGACTACTCGAGTGATTTGAGTGCACACAAGTGATTGTCGCATGCAGCCCTCAGAGGAAGTGTTTCATACTCAAAACACTTCTTGAAATGGGGGCTAATGTGGTGAAATGCCAAGGGACGCATCATGGACGACGACGAAAAGGCGTCGAAAACAAGGAAGCACGTGCACCGTTGACATGGACGACAACTGGCTGCACGTGTACTCATGGCGCAGCAACATAAGTAAAGAAAACATCTAAGAATGAGCGAGCGCCACACAAGAGCGCTCATCGAATCGGCGAACAACGCGTGGCTGAAGCACCCCACAGTATAGATGAAGAGCCACGTCGGAAAGGCAGACAGGGCTGACTGGCGAAGGAAGGAAGACGGGTAGGCTTGGGTCGAACGTCAACGTGGTGAAGGGCTTCCTCCCTAAAGGTTTCATACGATGCGATGTAAGCTTCTTCGGACACAAGTGCTTTAAGTGATTACTTTAACATGAGTTAAACGTTACGCACGAAAATATTGGCGGGCCTCTAAAGGTTTGCTCTTAGGTGACATTGTTGATGATGTGCTTCCAAGCAGTCTGGAAATATTATCATCATCAGAGTATTGTTATGTCCAGTGCAGGGCGAAGACCTGTGCCAGATATTTCAATTACCCCTGCATTGCGTCAGCTTAGGCCATCCTATGCCTGCAAATTTCCTAAATTCATCGCATCACCTAATTTTCTGTACTTTTCGAATGCGTTTTTCCTCTCCTGGCGCCCATTCCGCAACACCTAATAGACCGAAGGTTATCGTTTCATCGTATTTCATCACCTGCCCAGTTCTATTACTTCCTTTTAATGCCAACTGGAGCATCGGCTACCCCCGTTTGCTAGCTAATCATTAGCGCTGTCTTATTATCTCCTAAAATTGCGCCGATTGTGTTTCGTTCCATCGTTTCTTGCGCGGTCCTTAACTTCGTCTTCGAGTAATTTCATTAAGCTTCAAGTCCCTGCATCATGAATTAATGTCAGTAGAAAGCAATGACTGCGCACTTCTCTGTTCAAGGGAACAGTGAGTGTTGAGAACAGTGAATATAGATCTGCCAAAGCGTTTGCCTGTAGACACGCTTACGTCTAAGAGCACAGTGACGACAGCATGATTCTGAAAGCATGCTTTACGCCCCCGTCAGAGCAGAACAGCAGAGCTAAGTTCGCAGCTTACGCGTGTCAGCGGCGCAGACCGCTACAGTTACCACCAGCAGGACTACGAGGCACTTCTTTGGAGATGTTCATCTTCGCCTTCCTTCCAACAACAATTGGGACGACAACACCGCTGCTCGCGTTTTTTCTTCGGTCACCAAGGCCTTGCGGATGTAGCAGATCGGCCACGCAGTTATTAAAAAAATGGCAATCTTTTTCGGCACACACTGCTGCAAGGGTGGCGAATGGAAGTCACTCATATCTCCCTAAAGTCACGCTACGTTTCTCTCTCTGCTGCCCTATCGAGCTTTATTTTACGAAACATCTCATCGTGCAGTAAGGAGTTACGCTAGCAATGTACTGCTGATACGCGATAGTCTCGAATATTGCGCTGCCCTCTTCTAGGACGAGGCGACGTTGCTCCAGGACTCGGCATCAGACTAGTGGCAATTTGGCCACGTTCTGATGCCTACGAAGGAAGCCACTAATTGTAACACGGCAAGTTGCGACATTGCTGCAGACGCGAATAAAGGTAAATGGGTCATATGCGAAACGCAGTTACTCTTTCTTGCTTTGTTTCGTTGTTCTTTTCTTCTTCATCTTTATACCATCGGATATGCGAATGCCTCAAATATGGCTGCTTGCAGATCATTTGCTCAAAGCTATAATTACATTCTGTTCTCAGTACAGTGTTGAACGGAAACCGGTCTGATGAGGAAGGAACAAAACTGAACTAAAACGTACATTCACAAAATAAAATAACATATATTCTCAATTGCACTCTTGTTCACAATCCAAAACATCTCTTTGTAATCAAAGGGCCAATATGGGCCCCAGAACATCGAAACAATATCATATGCTATATTTATTTGCTGTGGTGTTCAGTTCTATTTGAATGCCAACTAGGATAACAGCACCGTTTATCTTCAGTTACTCGCTGGCAATCAATAATTTATGATTTCTAGTCAACACCGGATATTTCGACATACTACTGATTACATTCAACAAGAAGTGAAACTCCTTAGAGCTACATGTATCTTCATGGCAACGCAAGAAATGGTTCATATGAACGCAAAATTAATTTCTGTGTGAGTCGGGACTGTTACTAGTTCATAAATGCGCGGATGTCTAAATGTAGCTGCTGGAGCGTTTTTCCCCCTTTTTTGTCTCGTCGGCGCACCATCGAAGTGCGGTCGCCGTGGCCTGGTTGGAAGTTGGGACCTAGAGCTCAGCAGCTGAACGCCCTACCCACTGGGCTACCAGTGCGGTTTCTGCCTCCCGTCGAAACAGAGCAAACAAAAGCCGTGACGTCGTCCTTACCACGGGCTCCTTCCGTCCTAGGTGCTGCTGCTGCGCGGCCGGCGGCTGTCTTGGCTGCTGCTTCTGCGGCATCGGCTGCTGTCTTGTCTGCTGCTAATTTTGCGTCGGCGGCTGTCTTGGCCGCAGCCTCGGCGGGGGTTTCTCTCTTACCTATAAAACGGTTACACGTCAAATGACGTAGAACATACATCTGTCTGCGTACTCCTGTCCTCGTCACACGTCTCGACAAACGCCAATTGAACATCGGCCTCGTCCACGTGACCTTACTGCGTCAACGTCTCAGAATGTGCAGTTGCATGAAATTCTGTCAGCATTCCGGCATTCCGTGCGAGAGGTGTAGCAGAAAGATAAACATTACATGGCTAAAATAACCCGCCGTGGTGGCTTAGCTTCTATTGCACTCCACTGCGAAGCACCAGGACTCCTAATGAAATCCCGGCCTCGGCGGCCGCATTCTGATAGGGGCGCAATGCGAACACGCTCGCAGGCCATGCATTGGGTGCATGTTAAAGGTCCCCTCAAGTGGTTCAAATTTCCTGAGTCCCCCACTACGGTAGGCGTTATAGTCGGACACTGCTTTTGGCATGTAAAATCTCAGTATATAGATATATGTTTAAGCATGATCGGAATTTTGACCTGTGTGGTGCAGAAACATAAACATCTGGCCCACCACGACAATCACATCCCCGAAAGAACGTCACCATGCAAGTTCAGTGTTTTGTCCGTAGTGGCAGAAAAATGTGATACCAGAGCATCACACAAACATAGGTGTTCGGGATGCAAATTTGATGACACTGGTCAAATACCAAATTGCTTAGCTTGAATCGATACAACCAATTCGCGTAAAGGGGGCCTAAATCTGAGGCGTTCTTCTTGAATAACTGGACGTTATTGGGCGAAGGTCATGTGACCGTGCGTTCGCTCAGGAATCGGCTCTGTGTGCAGTAACCGCGGCTCTCCTGTCGCCGAATCACACGGAGCAGTCCTCAAGTTGTACCGATCTTTCTCTCTCGAGACAACAGTAAGTGCTCATATTCCTCACGTGTGAACTAAAAAGATTATTTCGCAATTTCAAATAGTGAATTCTTGAACCGAACACGAGTGAAATAGCGCGGACTATTGGACTTCTCGTGTAAATTCGGAATAATCACGCATCATTTCAGGAGTAATAAAACCAACAAAAGTTTAGAGATCTCAGTCCTTGAAGAGAGGAATTGAGCTATGAAAGGCAAAGAATTTAACCAGATTAACTGTTCGGTTGGCTACTCTGCTCAGGGGGGAGGGCAAAGGGCAGAAAAGATGAGAAACAAAAAGATAAAACATGAACAAAATTCATCTGCACAAGCGCCAGGAACCCAACTGACAACGACTAAAGTTTTTCGTTCAGTCCCGATGCTTTCACAATACACACTAGTACTTTCAGAGCAACTCGGGCGTATGTCGGCTGGTAATAAAGTACAAGAATTATCTTTTCCGTAACAGGAGCGTTGTCAAACATGTCGAGCGTTGTAGACAAAGCTTCTCTCGGACCACTGAAAAGGGGACAATCACACAGACGCTGCCCAGTAATGCACGTATAATTCCTGCTTCTTCCAAAATGCACCTAAATAGGCGCCAACAACACTTTATCCCATAGGCAATTAAAAATAGCACTTGAACTAAAATAGAATGGGTGTTAGCACCTAGTTCGTGATTCTACGAAATCCTCTGTAAAATAAAGAAAGGTTCTTTTGGGCACAGCACATAAGCTGAAAAATGTTGAAAATTAGTGATGCGGTGAAGTGAAATGACTGCCTGAATATTGGAACGCACCTCAAGCAGTCGCTTTTTAAGAAAATGAAGGTCTAAAAGTCAACAAAAACAGATCTGCTGTTCATTTCCAAATTAGTGTTGCAGCAGTGAAGTTGAATAAAGATTACAGACGTGAGGCTACATATTAAAAACTGCATTATAATGTCATGTTCATCAAGAACTATAGAAGAAAATGCTCAAAGCCCAAACTGCCGCAATTACTCATTTAGCGGAGTCTTGGAACGACGCAAAAGTGAGCGAGTTATTAAATGCCTATCTGCGGGCGAGCGAATGATCGGGCATCAAGCCGCCTCTTTACATTTATACCTACGGCCTTTTTATACGTTTAAATTGCATCAAGACCAACAACCTGTCCGACGAGCCAATCCCTCTGTCTGGTTTACCACCCGTACACTTCCTCCCTCATGAAACATGACGCATTATCAGGTGAATTATCAGGTGAAATAACTTTATTCCAAAGCGCTGCACACTCCGTTGAGAAGAACGTCAAGGCTGAAGGATTATGCTCCTTGTGTATTTTATACTAAGCTGTTACGATGTGGTTCGGGGAGAACGCTTAGTTCTGCCAGTCAGAGACGCCTGCGAGGGCAGGAAGGAAGGAATTGCAACAATCACGGCACGCAGTTAGACGACCAGCCGTTACCGGAAGAAAGAATTCTGCAACATCGACGTGACTCAACATCGCATCAGAAGGGCGTGCAAGCGCTCCTGCGGTTCCTGAAGTCCACTGGCCTGTGTGAACGTCTTTGATTGGAACGCCTCCCTTGTTACCCATGCCTGTGTCTTTTGTGTGTGTGTGTGTCTTTTTCGCTCTCTCTCTCTTTGCACTCTCTTCAACCCCTTTATCCCCCACCCCAGTGTAGGGTAGCAAACCGGAAACTGACTTCTGGTTAACCTCCCTGCCTTTCCTCTCTCGCTTGCTCTCTCTCACGGCACGCAAATATATATTCAAACACACACAAAATGTACGTACAAGGTCACCGAGCATGGGGGCAAGCGAGACCAAGCGTCCCTACCAAGCGCTTAGTGCGACTACGATCGCGCACTCACAGCTCGGCTGGTGTTGCGTCGCGCGGTGAGCTACACCTGCGGAGATGGCAGATGAGACCTCGCGGACTCTGGTTCGTCAGTAGGCTGGTTGACGGGAGTGCAAGTTCAACAAGCTGCAAGAGTGGAGACGGCCGGCCAGCTCCCGCAGACCAGCCGACCAACGAACCAAAGTCCGCGAGGTCTCATCTTCCGTCTCCGCTGGTGCCGTGCGAGGCTCTCCGCGCGAGGCTTTGGATGGGAAGTTGCGCGTTGAAGACCTCCGTGCGCAATGCCCATTGTATAATGCAGGTGTCGAGGCCGAGACCAGACCTATAAAGCTAGAGCAATAAGTCTTGAATTATGAGCTTCCCCTCAACGAAACGCAACGACAAACTCAAAAGGCTCTAGTCACTGTCATGATTTGGCCGTGTCGCCGTTCATTAAATGTGTTCGTCCTGCCCAGCTCTGCATTGAGCTCACAGATGCAAACGACAACCAAACTCCATGTGGTGTCTCCTCATCAAGTTTTGCATACTTGTGAGCAGCACACTCATTTGGCCTTCAGAGTCCAGAACACTCAGCATGTGGTTACAGACCACAGCTTGCCTGGTGCTAAAGTATGCACTAATGTCAGGAAGAATTGCTGCAGACAGAATATCATGACAGCTTTTAAAATTTCTTGGATGGTTTCCTCTGGGCAGATGAAGTGCTTAGAATCTGAAAAAATTGCAGCCGTGTCGAAATCTCGTCTGGAAGGTCAACAGGCCAATAGTGTTCTCCGAAATTCCCTGGCGTCAAAAATCAACTACGGTCATGCATACCATTCGAAACATTCTGTGAGAACAACGTAAAAGAGCATTTAACTCTTACAGTTCTCAGAACAATGCCATCAGAAGAAATTAACATGCGGGACAGGTGTTGATCGGCGCTTCTTACAGAGAGAGGCGCCGCAGTGTCAGCCTATATGGTGTGCCAATGCCCACCGAAAATTCGTAAGGTACAAGGGAAATGTGGGTTCTCTGGGGAGTTGTGATGTCTTAAGCAAACGCATTTATGCTGTCATGTGTAACGCGTGTTTCGCAAAAATTATTTTGTGCTGTTTGCACTTGCCGTTCGATAAGTTACTGTTGTTCCTGCTTCTGTCACTACTACACTCTGGTGTATTGCTGTATGTAACGTCACCAAGATAACTACCGCATGTTTTGTTGCGATAGCAATTATATGGACACTCCAAGCGGATTTCTGCCGTCGGCGTCGCCGTGAGGTTCCGTATAGAGTCCAACGGCGATGAATCGTTGCCGCGCGCCGTGTGCTGTATGTGCGCGAGGGACGCGCACATTCACTGGGAGCGAGCGCATGGCGGAGAGCAAACGCGGCTTCCGTCGCGCGAAAGGCCTTGGGGGGACGGGAGGGAGGGAGGGTAGGTAACATTTAGCTGTGGTACAAAATGCTTATTTATATAAAAACGTTGCGAGGTGAGAAGGTGGTAAAAATTTCCGACGCTGCTCGACAAGTGTCCCGTTCAGATGTCGTCGAAAACCTCCAAGCCATCCCCAGGGGCACTGGCAACAATCACCAACGCCGCGCGCGTTCGATGCGAACGTGGCCAAAATGCCAACGGCGTCGACAACAGTTCTCCGCGTTGCTGGCGCTGCTGCATGTCCAAGATTATACAGCTGATAAAACTACTTACCTTACTCAGGTCTCTATTAATTTGCTATCGCAATTGATGCTTCGCCTTTCGGGTGAAACTGCGACATTTTTCTGTATGGAATGAAAATTTCGCCTCGTTAAATTAATGACGAGTATCATGTTGTGCTCCGACGGGATTTTCCTGAATACTTAACCGTTACATTAGCCATGAACTTTGTGTGTGCAAACTGCCAAGTCCTGTGAGCCTTGTAAATGATCTGTGTCACCAGTCACCAGTTATATGTCCTTTATGGGCCGGGTTGTAAAGAAAGCATAGCTGCTAAGACTACTCGAGTGATTTGAGTGCACACAAGTGATTGTCGCATGCAGCCCTCACAGGAAGTGTTTCATACTCAAAACACTTTTGAAATGGGGGCTAATGTGGTGAAATGCCAAGGCACGCATCGTGGACGACGACGAAGTGGTGTCGAAAACAAGGAAGCACGTGCACCGCTCACATGGACGACAACTGGCTGCACGTGTACTCATGGCGCAGTAACATAAGTAAAGAAAACATCTACGAATGAGCGAGCGCCACACAAGAGCGCTCATCAATCGGCGAACAACCCGTGGCTGAAGCACCCCACAGTATAGATGAAGAGCCACGTCGGAAAGGCAGACAGGGCTCAGTAGCGAAGGAAGGAAGACGAGTTGGCTTGGGTCGAACGTCAACGTGGTGAAGGTCTTCCTCCCTAAAGGTTTCATACGATGCGATGTAAGCTTCTTCGGACACAAGTGCTTTAAATGATTATTTAACATGAGTTATACGTTACGCACGAAAATATTGGCGGGCCTCTAAAGGTTTGCTCTTAGGTGACATTGTTGATGATGTATGTCTAAGCAGTCTGGAAATATTATCATCATCAGCGTATTGTTATGTCCAGTGCAGGGCGTAGACCTGTGCCAGAGATTTCCAATTACCCCTGCATTGCGTCAGCT